>NC_080165.1:64417482-64700705 GCF_950295315.1 Erinaceus europaeus
GAACATTCTAGGCTGCACTCATTTCAAGACTAGTCTTCCTTGAGTGTCAGAGTAGGCTAACCTATGGGGCAGTCCTTACCATTGCTACTTTAGAGCAGGAACAAGGTCCTGGAGAGACCCTTGAATGGGCTTATGATGACATTCTTGATGGAAATGACCAGTGATGGTGGAGAGAGGGGTCTGTTAGAGGTCTAGGCCCATTGTATCTAGAGAAATCCTAGGATTCGCTGATTTGGGTGATGGGGGTGGTCTGGTAGTGACCAAAGATACCACAATTAAGTGAGTCAGTCTCTTTCCCTTTTCCAGCTTTTGTATTCCCTTCTTTATCTGACAAGCTTGGATTTTCTCCCAGCTGTTAAATTATTGTGTGTCATTTGTTGTATCCAAATTGGTCTATGGGGTCTGCTGCCATTCCTTTGTGGGGTCACCAACACTTCCTCAGAAGTAACATTTCTCCAACTTTCATCATCTTGATGTTTCTTCCCTGACAGCCACTGTCAAGGGTTCAGTGTTAGTCAATAATAACTGTAGAGCAAACAGAGAAATAAATAGAGACAGAAGTTCTCCATGAGAGATGAAACAGATACTCTCAGCAGCTCTGGGGAATGTCCAGTTTCAATTCATTCATTTTTTTTCAACCAATGCTTTTGGAGCACCCTCTGTGTGCCAAACAGAAGCTCTAGAAACTGTGGAGACAGCAGAGGACAAGATAGGCTTTCTCTGTTCAGGGATCCTCTCATTCAGGGTCCAGTGGAGGAGACACAAGCCCACTCAAACAGAGCTGGACACACACGCACACACACACACACACACACACACACACACACACACACACACACACACACATACACACACACACACACACTCGCCTTCTTCCTTAGCACAGATTCAGGGTTCCCATGATTCTGGGAACCTGGAAAATAGCTTGGTACCTAGGTTTCTAAGATTTATTTATTTATTTATTTATGACAGGTGTAGAGACAGGAGAGTGGGGGCAGGGGAGGAGCAAGAGAATCAGAACATCACTCTGGTACATGCAATGCCAGAGATAAAACTCAGGACTTGATGCCAAAGACAGAATTCAGGACTTTATGCTGGAGATCCCAACATTTCATCTGCTATTCCTGATACCTTTGTGTCCTAAACAAAGAATAAATGAAGATCTGAACTTCTATATAAGATACAGAGGCTTTAGATAGGTGAGCTAATTAGCACGACAGCTTGATCTTGGTCTGTCCTTGCCTCTGATCACTATTATTTACTTTGTTAATTGTTGAGTCCAAGCACAATTCCCAAGTCATTTTCTCCATCTGTAACCAGGACTGTATAACTGACCACTTCTCCTGACCCTTCTCCATTGCCTCTCCAGGATGCTGTGAAATAGAAGGAACATGAAGAACAAGTACTAGGCCAGGAACCAAGGATGAGGTCTTGGCATGGCCATAGATTCTGAAAATACAGTAATGGTGAGGGAAGATGTTGAGTTTGACTTGGGTCTCAGTCCCAGCTCTACCACTGCCTCATTGTTTGAGCTTGAGAAAGCCTCTGGAATATTCTATCTTAGTTTCCTCTCCAGGAATGAAAGGGAAATACTACCCCATGCCTGAGTATGTCACAACAAATAAAATGTGCAGAACAGCTCCTGGCACAGAATAACTAACCTCTTATGTATATGTTGATGATCTGAGCCAACCTATCTGTCCTCTGGGGTCCAGACTCCCCCATAAAAGGACAAGGTGGACCTCAGTTTCCTTCTGGATAATAAGCTTATTATATTTTTTTCTTAAAGATGGCAGGTTGTTTTTTTTTTTAATTCAGGTAGAAAAAGAGACTGGAGGAAAGAGACACTTCAACAGCAAAGCTTTCTCTGATGCTATAGCTTCTCTTACGTCATGCTGGGACTTGAACTTGTGGCACACATGGCAGGGCACATGAGCTATCTCTCCAATCCTGGATACCATGTTCTTGTAAACATTATGGCCTCTCTAATCCCTCACAGTTAGCAGAAGCCCTAAGCCTCTCCCTGCTCCACATGCCTGGGCCAAGGTGGTGGTGACACCCATGAGTGTGTGATTTTCTTTATGGATCTGCTGTGACTGGCAGTGCAGGGAAGGAGGATGTCGCCCCAAGGGGCTGCCAGCTGCCTCTGCTGCGGTATTGTCGAGAACAGGAAATATAATGGTATTTTCATTATGAAAGGGAGAGGAGCAGAGAGGCTGTGCAATGTGCAGAGCATTCTGTTTCTTTCCTTGTGCTTGAAGAACAGCTCATCCCAGAGCACGCTTCTGGGGACACAGGTAAACCTCTACCTCTGATGCTAGGAGTAAGTTCTGGGGCAGGCAAGCCTTTCCCTCTGAAGGATGCAAGAGGACACTCTTGCCAATAAAAGTCCTTCCCCAGATCCTTCTTGGGGCTAGCAGAAGACTGTTAAGAGTGAGGGATGTGGCAATTTCTCTCTAAGAGAAAAGGGTGGATGGAGGTCATGAGTCCTGGGCTTATGTTGTGATTCTGACGCCTGCATCTTCCCCCCAACCCTGCCCATCCTGCTGTGGAAGAATTGTGGCACTCAGAGCGGCACAGATATTTGGGGTACTCTATCTCTGCCATCAGAGTCCCTTGTCTCTGGGGTAGCCATGGTATCTGGGTCCTTTCCTAGGTCCAGTCTGAAGGTTCTATGCTTGCTGTGATGAGTGGACACATCACACCAGGCTGGTTTCACTGAATTCACCCAAGGAATGATGTTGCACAGACTAGCACCCTAAAGAATGCAGCCCCCCACAATCTGGTGGGGATAATACCCACTCCTCCCTGACCATCTGTGAAGATGTGTCATTCATTCATCTCATGTGCTCTAAGAGGATTTAACCAAGCCAAACCTTTCTCCAGAGCAGAAAGTATCTCCAGGACTCTCTAAGGCCATTGTTTACCTTGCATGTCAGTTCCACTGACTGTTAAGATATGCTAGGGTTCCGGGTTGGTGGAAAGGGTATTCCTGAAATCCAGAATCAAATATGGCAGGCTCTGAGATAATTAGAGAGGCAGACACAGAGGTGTTGGTAACACCTGGAGGAAGATCCCAGGAGCCTCCTGCAGCAAAGGATCAAGAAGAGTGAGAAGGCTCACAGTGTGGGGTGCAGCTCAACAAGGGCTCACTAGCATGGTCCTGAACACTCAGGCACTTTGCTATGAATGGGGATGAGCTCATGTGCAGAAGATTCTGGAAACCATGGCTCTGCCAGAACATAAGTGTCAGCCAGGGCAGCCACTGTCCCTGCCAATGTCCTCCAGCATCCTTTTGTCCACAGTCACATCCCCAATGGTTGTCACTCAAATGCTGAAAACACCAGATATAGCAGTATGAAGGGTCAGACAACCCCAGGGATTCATACTCATGGAATCCAGAGAGGCAAGTGGGTTCCCATAGAGACAAAGATGCAGCTGGAGACATGTACCCACACACCACACATGGCGTCTTCAGGAACACTGCAAAGCAGAGCTTGCATTCATGTGGGCAGAATGCAGGGACTCATTTTCTCCATGGGCTGCTGCTTCGATCATCTCTATCAATCATTACATATATATATATTCATTTATTTTGTTTTGGATAAGGACAGAGAGAAGTTGAGAGGTAAAAGGAAGATGGGGAGGGAAGGGAGAGAGAAAGAGAAAGCTTCAGCATAGCTCCAATGCCCATGAAGCTTGCCCCTGCAGGTAGGGACCAGAGGCTTGAACTCAAGGCCTTGAGCATAGTAACACATAGATCAAAGAAGCACACTACCACCTGGTCGTGTTCTGTCAGTCCTAACATGAGGAGAGAGGACAGTGCCAAGGAGAAAGTGTTGCACTCTACTGAGCTGCGTAGGCCCACCCAGAGAGACTGCTATTCCATGAAAGGCAAGCTGTGAAGTACTGTGGTCATTAAGGATGGCTATAGGGAGGGGTAAGCCATGCATGGGTAGTAGATGAGTGGGTGAGTGGGGTTACCTCTGTGAGAAACAGCCTGGGGGAGACTCAGCCAGGGTGCTGGCAGACATCTGCAGAGTCCCTTCCCATCGGCAAAGGTGTCCCAGCCAGAGCCAGCAGTCCTAGGCAAGAGTGGCTTCCCTACTCAGCCAGGGGAGTGAGCACCATTCCAGCAGCCAGCAGGGATATTGCATAACTTGAAACTGCAGGTTGAGCTGGGGAGAAGAAAGCAAGAAACTTAAAAAGCTTCTCACCCACTCCTTTGAATCTAGACCTGTCCCTGCTTCTGATCATGTCTGCCTGTTTCAGCAGGGTTGTCCTGACCCTTCCTGCCTTCTTGGCTGCAGTCAGCATATTGGTCCCATGGGCATGTGCCTTGAATCACTACCATTGGCTCTGGCTCCCCCCACCCGCTGCCTTGGAGGAGTTTCTGAGGTCTTTGCAGATGCAGCAGGAGTAGTTGTTCCTCTCAGCCACATGCCTTTCTGCATTTCTCCAGGGCCAAGTGATACGAATGCCTCCTCTAGACAGAGGCAGAGCCATGAAGCACACAGGTGCCACAGACCTGGGTGGCTAATTCCTAGTCCCCTATCTAACCACCTAGCTCTTTCATCAGCAAAGTAGGGAATAAGCCATTCCCTGAAGCGGCTTCTAGATCTGGTGACTTTTAGAGCCCCTGTCAACTTCAAGGCAGTGACAGTCTGAATTCATCTTGAAGGAGGTACATGCCACACTGAAGATTATACCTTTGACCCCCCCCTCCCCAACACCTGGGTTGTCTCCTTGGCTGGTTTGTTTCCTCTGCCTATCAGCATTGGGTCCTTTGGGACAACTGTCTCTTTCATTATGGCTTTCCTACTCACTCACACTAGTTTCATAAATCCTTCCAGGATGAAGCATATCCACACTCTCCATTAACAGTAGTGTGCTGTGCTGCTCGTCTTGCCCACAGAGATGACTATGTAGCTTATTGGCAGCTGAGTCATATTCTTGGCTTCCTTCCACTCAACCTCTGGTCCATGCACACCTAGGTGTCTTGCCTATCTGTATCCTCTCCAGCCCCCCTTCGCACCCCTTCCCTTCCAGCTCCGTTGCCCTCTCTCTGCTCTCCTTCTGTTCACCTAGGGAAACAAGCTGGGGGAAAACAAGCCTGTGATTTTGTACCATGTTTATAAATCTCTTAAGTTCTACGTAGTGTGTTTATTTATTTATTTTATTTATTTTTTTATTTCCCAGCTCTAAGCAGCCTAGCCAGAATGTTGCTGTTTTCACAGAGAAAAATCAAAGGAAAGGGATTACAATTATGGGTCAAGTCTTGAGCTGGAAGCAGCTGCAGGCACTGGGGGCTTCCCTTGTCTGGGCTATTTCTGCATCAGCAGAGCCAGGCATTCTAAAAGACTGATGCAAAGGGACTCCACCTGGGTCTCTGCCTCTCGGTGGTCTCCACGCTTCTTGCTTGCATAAAAATGCCAGGCTTCATAGAGCATCTCCTGTATTTGTCCTTGGTGCAACAAATGCCTCCAGACAGATTCTAAAGATGCAGCTCAGAAGCCAAGGGAGGAATCTAGGCCTGATTTGCTTAGATTGCCTGAGCCCCGAACCTCCCATTTCCTTCTAAGACTGGCAAAAACAGCCCCATCACTACCACCTTTGCTCTAAAATGCGGGGCTTCTGGGAACTTGAATGTGCAGGTCCTTAACCAGGACTTCCCAAGCTTGAAGTGCCTCTTGAATCTGCCCTGATAGGAAAATACAAAAAGGAAAGATTAAACTCTCCCCCCACCCCCCCGCTAGCATGATGCTACTTCTGACAGCCTGCAATGCCTTAGCTGTCCCACTAATGCCACACTGAAAGTCCCACCTGAGGTTAGTCGTGTAGACCTGTTCTGTGCCTGGTTTTTATTTACCACCAACTCTCCCATCATCTTGAAGCTGCAATAAAAACCCCAGGCCTACAGTTCCTGTGGCTCAGCAATTCCCTGTAGATTTGAGTAAACCACCATGTACAGATCCTGTGTTATTCTGCAGACCCACAATACTCTCGTGCTCACCCCTCCTCCACCGCACCTCCAAACTTTGTGCTCAGGCCTCCCTCTCCCAAAGCCTAAATTCAGAACCATCTTCTGAGCTGGAGAGACCAGAGGCCTGTGCTGGAGACACCCATGGAAGCCTTTTGCTCTACTGCTTCCCAGGACACATGAGAAGGAAAAAGACTGGTCCAAGTTCACAGCACAGGATCGGCAGTGACCATGTTTCCACTGTGTGCTTCTCTCTCAAAAGCAGGCCTGCCTGTTGGGAGAGGCAACTCTGCTCCCTACTTCTAGCAGGCCAGTGAGTGCACTCCATGCAGACAAAGGAGCACTGACCAGAGGAAGAGTAAGCCCAGATCAGTCTGGCTCTGAAGACATATCAAGTAAGCTACCTTTCCATGTTGAACAACAAACACAAAACTTTTTCTTAAATTTTTTATTGCTACCAGGACCGTCTCTGGGGCTCAGTGCTTGTACAAACTCCCTGTGACCATTTTTTACTTTTTTTCTTTTTTGTCTGATAGGACAGAGACAAATTGAGAGGGGAGGGAGAAAGAGAAGGCACATGCTGGACTGCTTTACCACTAGTTAAGCTTTACTCCTGCTTTCTTTTTTTTTTTTTTTTTTTCCCCAGAAGGTGGAGAGCAGGAACTTGAACCCAGGTCCTTACACATGGAAATGTGTGTGCTCAACAGGACACACCACTGCTTGGCTTCCCAACGTACAACTTTCTAATGAGAGACATATTGAAAATGTGTTACAGAGTTTGAAATGGATTTTAAGTCAGGGCATGTTCATTCCCCCACATCTGGAGGAATGGTTAGTAGCAGTGTCCTGAACTCAAATCCCACTCTCTCATCTGCTAGCAGGTGACTCAGCACAGTTACTTCTCATTGTTCCATTAGTTTCTCCATCAGAGCACTTAGAATGTCTACCTGTTATGGAATCAAGTGAGCAAATTCATGCGAAGTGCTTAGTACAGGGCCTAGCACATAATAAGTGTCTAACACGTGCTATTATTATTTTATCCTTTAAGAAACTCAACAATGGGGGACTGGGTGGTAGCGCAGCAGGTTAAGCGCACGTGGCACAAAGTGCAAGGACCGGCATAAGGATCCCAGTTCGAGCCCCCAGCTCCCCCCCTGCAGGGGGGGTCACTTCACAGGTGGTGAGGCAGAGGCAGGTCTGTGGGTGTCTGTCTTTCTCTTCCCCTCTCCTTCTTCCCCTCCTCTCTCCATTTCTCTCTGTCCTATCAAAAAAAAAAAAGAGAGAGAGAGAAAAAACTCAATAATGAGCAAGGAGCTAGTCTTCAGTGTTGGAGGCCCTAAGTGTCTGGGAGACAGGAGTGGGGAAATCACTGGGCAGGGCAGGGCAGAGCACTAGAGCACTATGGTCCTAGCTGGAGAGCTCTCTCATTGGTAATTCCAAACCAGAAAGCCTCAGGCTCCCTGCGCTATAGCAATGTGTCACTGGATAATCAGGGTGAGAGCACAAGCAACTCTCATTGAAAACAGACTGATTAAAGGATTTGTATTCCTCCATCTCCCACATTTGCAAACTGGGGGTACCCCCAGAGCATATTAAGTGGGTTACTCCCTACAGTGACATAGAGCAGGAGGGAGTGGGGAGAGGAATAGTCCAAGGAGATGAAAGGAGTGTTCAGAAAGATGGGAGAGAGGGTGGAGGGAGAGAAGTATGGTAAAAAGGGGGATAAAAGGAGTGAAAACGGAAGAAAGGGAAAGATGGGCAGGGAGAAGAGGGCACAGAGATGAGAGAAGAGTACGGCCTAGGACCTGGTTTCTTGAGCTGAAATGGCAACTAAGACATATGTCCAAAAGGCTGCAATAGGCTTAGCCCTTCTAGTGGAGAGATATTTTAAAACATCTGCTTTGGGCTGGAGAACAGCTTAATGGCTATGCAAAAAGGCTTTCTTGCCTGAGGCTACTCCAAGCTCCCAGGTTCAACCCCCAGGAGTACTAAAAACCAGGCTGAAACCTCTGGTCTCCCTCTACCTTTCTCTCTATATCTATCTTTTTAAAAATCGTTTCTATTATTTTTATTTATTTATTGGATAGAGACTGTCAGGAATTGAGAGGAAAGGGGGAGATAGAGAGGAAGAGAGGCAGAAAAACTGCAGAATTGCTTCACCACTTACAAAGCTTTCCCCCTGCCAGTGGGGACCAGGGTCTCGAACCTGGGCCCTTGTGCATTGTAACATCTGCACTCAACTAGGTGCACCGCCACCTGGCCCTTCTGTATCTCTCTTTAATTAAAATAAATAATAATACAATAAATAAATAAAATAATTTAAATTAATTAAACACCAGTTCCATAGGAAAAGGGCTGTCTTGATGGTTTGTCTGTTTGTTTATTTTACCAGATAATCACTCAGCTCTGGCTTATGGTAGTACATGAGACTGAGTCTGGAACCTTAAAGCCTCACATGAGAATATTTTCAATGGGGCCAGGCATACCTGGTTGAGTGCATATGATACAGTGCATAAGCCCGTGGTCCCTACCTGCAGAGAGGAAGCTTCACGAGTGGTGAAGCAGGTCTGCAGGTGTCTCTCTGTCTCTCTTCCTTTCTATGTCCCCCTTCCCTCTCAATTTCTCTCTGTATTTATGCAGTAGTAAGTAAATAAAAAATATGAAAAAAACTAAGAAAGAAAGAACAAGAAAAGAGAGTCTGTCTGCATACCCATTATGCTATCTCCCTTGCCTGACTTTTTCTTAGAATCGTGCCTGTCCAGGAGAGAGCATTCACTGGCTCTTCAGTAAAGGCAAATATTTCAGCACAGTTGATCAACTAGCATGTATTCATGCAGCTTCTGTGAGTTCTGCCCAGCACAAGGGCTGGGGTAGAGTGGGAGGTGCCAGAAATTTCCAGGGTTCTTTTTGGCTGGGGAAAGAGGACTGAGAGAGGGAGGTAAGGGAGTTCAGGGTGAGGGGTGATTTTTGATGACAGACAGCATGGGAGAACCAGCACAGAGACAGAGCTTTCCCTAAATGCAACTCTGTTGTGTTTGCTTGTCTCAAAAGTATGCACATTCTATGCTATGCATGAGTCACTGCAAATCATCACTCTGTCTTCCTTGTGAAGAAGGTAGAGCAATTACCTCTATAAATTAGTCTCTATAAACTGCCCTGGTTATTAGACATGGATTATTATGGACAGACAGGCCCAACTCCATAAACTACCATCTGACCCATACTGGTGGGGACCCCATGGGTGTCCCCGGTAACAAGCCCCTGTTAGCTTGGCCCTCGTTAACTTTAGTGACATAGACCAGATGATGAAATGCCATTTATTGACTTTGGAGTCTGAGTTCAAACCTCAACTCTGTAGTTTCCAAGTCATGTGACTTGAGTCATTTAATAAACAATTTGGTGTATTCTGGGGTGGGGTGAGGGGGAGAGTGTTCAGGTTTCAGGAACATAATGCCAGAGGAGGACTAAGGTGGGGGGTTAGAATGTTATGTGGAAAACTGAGAAACATTACACATGTACCAACCTCTGTATTTTATTGTCGACTGTAAACCATCAATCCTCCCAAAAAAAAAAAAAAACTTAAAAACAAAACAAAAGAAAAAGTAACAACTGAGTTAACTGAGCATTTATTCTATTCCAGGTGCCACTCCAAGGGTTTTGCATATACCTTCACTACTTCTGTGGCAAGAACTACTGTTACTCCATTTTCCAGATGAAGAAATTGACACCAAGAAAGACAAAAGAACAAGCATAAAATTACAGAGGAAGGGAGTCGGGCAGTATTGCAGCGGGTTAAGCGCACGTGGCACAAGGACTGGCATAAGGATCCTGGTTTGAGCCCCCACTCCCCACCTGCAGGTTTCAACCTCTGCTCCCCACTTCACAGGTGGTGAAGCAGGTCTACAGGTGTCTTTCTCTCCCCGTCTCTGTCTTCCCCTCCTCTCTCCATTTCTCTCTGTCCTATCCAACAAGACAACATCAACAATAATAACTACAACAATAAAAACAACAAGGGCAATAAAAAGAAAATAAATAAATAAATAAATATTTTTTAAAATAAAAAATAAAAATCACAGAGGAAGTAAATAGAAGACTCCAGATCAGAATTCAAGTGGTCTTCCTTCACTATCCTGACTCATTTTTTAATTAAATTGAATTATATTTATTTATTTTGGATAGAGACAGAAAAATTGTGAGGGGAAGGAGAGATAGATAGGGAGAGGAAGAGGAACACTCGCAGCACTGTTTCACCATTTGCGAAGCTTCCCCACTGCAAGTGGGCATCAGGGATTGAACTGGGATACTTGTACCTTATAATGTGTACTTTACCAGATGTGCCACCTCCTGGCCCCTACAACCCTAACTCTTACTTTCTATGACACCATTTAACTTCTCCAGTCCTCAGTTCCCTCATCTGCCAAATTAGACTTATAAAAGTATCTCCTTCCTAAATTCATTGAGGACATTTAAAATAACATACTCTTTAATTTGGTAAATTAAAGACATTATATCTTACCAATTTAGGGATTTAAGTCTGCTGTAAAAACAGCAAATCTTGATTAATATCAGTAAACTATCCCAACCCATGGCAACTTTGCTGTCTCATAATACTTTCTTCATTACAATATTTAGCTTAATGTGTCTTAATGTCTGCATTTCTCCCTACAGACCTCCCCCCCATTCAAACTTCTCCACCAAGACCACTTCCCAGGAGGATGATACTACCCTACATGAGCATCCAGCAAACTCTCTGCCTCTGCTTGGTGCAGGTCAATAAGTAATAACAGCAAGAGTTGAGTAAGTGGGAAGGGAAGAGAGTTGGCAAGATAACTAACTCATTTGGATAGTGCACTTGTTTTGTCATAAGCATGACTCAAGTTCAAGTCCAGACCCCATCATACTGAAGGAATAGTGGGTGCTGTGATTTTTTTTCCCTTTCTCTATGTCTTTGTTTTTCTATCTGAAAAGGTCAGACTGGTCTGGAGCAGTGACGTTCCAGTGATAATAACACACACACACACACACACACACACACACACACACACACACACACACACACAGAGGCATGCACACAAAATGGAGATGGGTGGTGATAGGACACTGAATTCAGGTTATGTCTCTCCTCTCCTATTTCCATTACCTTAAACCAAAGGTGACAGTTCTTGTTGAATGGTCTTATTAATACTTGTCACACTCTCTCTGAGTTCAAGAACTACCCCCTTCTATTCATCCTCTCACATTTAGGCACAGTGACAGTGCTGCACTGTATCTAGCCCTTGGTATTGCATTATCCTTATGACATTTCTATGTCATCCTCACACCTTTGTAAGAAGTTCCTCTTTAGATGACTCATTTGAGACTACTGTTTCTTGATAGAACTCTAACCAACACAAACCTTCAAGCAGATACAGTCAGAAAGATACATTCACTGAAGACTGGCAGACTTTGGGCCAAGCCATGTTTTCTTACCACTCATGTGATTAGGAAAGCAATCCATTTGTCTCATCTGTTTTTACATGAGAGTAAGCGTAGAAGTAAAAACAGTGCTTAGCTTATAGGTCACTCTGACTCTATACAGGACTGAAGAAATGATAGTCATCAGTAGGATAAGCATTTTGTTTATATTAGAAGCATGTACAGCTATCTTCTCCAAAGCCTCTGGTTTCAATTTGGGGAGTTACATCAGTCTGGGGAGTTGATTCCCCACCCTGACTTCCACTGCTCTGTTTAATTCTAGATGCCATGGAGATTGGTTATGAGAGGAGCATGTGACCCATGCAAAGACTGATCAGAGTATGGTTAAAAACTGCTTTCAAAACTGTTGGGGGAATGCATTCCCTCACCCCATAGATGATTTGGTTTATGGTTACACAGCCTGCACCTGCCACAGTCATCTCACTACCATGAGCCAGGCCATACTGAATGATAACACTGAGTCACAGAGAGCAGGGAAACAGACCACTCTCTGAATCCATGGGTGAAGTTCATGCAACTCTCTCTCTCTCTTTTTAAAGTTTTTTTTTTTAAATTATCAGGGAAAAATATAATCCTGAAAGCAGAAGTACACAAAAGTCTACAGAGAGTACCCCCCACCCCACACACACTTCATCTGCACTATTCCAGCCTTTAGGTCCATGATTGTTCAATAATTTGTTTGGCTTTGTATGTTAACTCTCTTTTCAGCCACCAGGTTCCAGATGCCAGCATGATGCCAACCAGACTTCCTTGGACTGACGACCCCACCAATGTGTCCTGGAGCTCCGCTTCCCCAGAGCCCCACCTTACTAGGGAAAGAGAGAGGCAGACTGTGAGTATGAATCGACCAGTCAACACCCATGTTCAGCAGAGAAGCAATTACAGAAGCCAGACCTTCCACCTTCTGCAACCCACAATGACCGTGGGTCCATACTCCCAGAAGGATAGAGAATGGGAAAGCTATCAGGGGAGGGGATGGGGTATGGAGACTGAGTGGTGGGAATTGTATGGAGTTGTACCCCTCCTATCATATGGTTTTTTTAATGTCTTCTTTCTTAAATAAATAAAATTGAATTAAAAAAAAACCTGTTCTCAAGAGAATAAACTGGTACAAACTTCTAAAAAAATTATCTTTATTTATTTATTGGATAGAGAGAGTCAGAAATTGAGAGGGAAGGGGGAGATAGAAAGGAAGAGGGACAGAGAGATACCTGCAGCCCTGCTTCACAACTCACAAAACTTCCACTTTGCATGTTGGGGCTGGGGGCTGGAACCCGGGTCCTGGCTCATCCTAATATGTGTGCTCAATCAGGTGTGCCACCACCTATCCTCCATGCCACTCTCTTATTCTGACAGACAAAAATATTCATGTTTGAATGTCAGATCAAATTGGGTTTCTGCTTAGTTGTCACTGTGCTCCAGCAGACTGACACAATGGTACCAGAAGTGGGATCTCAAAACAATTAATGAGAGATCTTGGAATGAGGAAGTGACTTTACAGCTACTAATCTTTCCTAGAGTTTCAATCTCAGACCTTGGAGTGCAGAATTGACCATTATAGTCCCTGAAGTTTCAAAGAAAACAAGATATGACTAAACTACTATATCATAGTTTCCTTCCTTCTCCCAGAATTACACAACCTGAACACTCTTCCCAGGGTGTAAGACCCACTAATTTTTGATAAATTGTGCCAGCCCAGACTCTTACCTGCTGGTCAGTCCTAGCTTTCCTTCAATAAGCCAGTCTTGGTTCTCAGAAATGAGTGTTTCTCTGTCTCTTTCTCTTCCTTCATGTCTCAACCCCACCTACTTCTTAGTATCTTACAACATCGGGCAAAATGTTTACAGCAAGGCCAAGAAATGAGCTTCACAAACAATAAAGAAGCTGCTTCAGGGGGGCAGGCAGTGGCACACTAGGTTAAGCACACATAGTATGAAGCACAAGGACCCACGCAAGGATCACAGTGGTTCAAGTCACTGGGTCCCCACCTGCAGAGGAGACACTTCACAAGCAGTGAAGCAGGGCTGCAGGTGTCTTTATATCTCCCTTTCTATCTCCTCTTCCTCTCTTAATTTCTCTCTGTCTTATCCAATAAAAAAATGGGGAGAAATGGCTACCAGGAGCCATGGATTTATAGTGCAGGCATCAAACTCCAGCGATAACCCTGGAGGCAAAAGAAAGAAGAAAAAGGAGGTAGAGGAAAAGGAGGAGGAAGAGGAGGAGGAAGAGAAGGAGAAGAAACTACTTCTAGAGTCTCCCTAAACCTAGCACAACTCTGAGATATCACTGGAATTCACAGTCATTAAAGATCTGTATTTGCCAGACAGTTTTCTAGAAGATGGCTGTACAATGTCTTCAGAAAGGGTAACTTGGACTGGCAAGATAGCTCACCTGGGAGGGTGCTCATTTCACCATGTGCTGTGGTCTCTCTCCCCCTTTACTCTCTGCTTCTGCTTATTTGTCTTTTAGTGTCTACTTCTCTCCTCATTCTCCCTCTCTCCATAGCTGAAAAAGTCACTTTAGAGAAGTAAAAATAACATATTTATGAGGCTCTGGCTACACAGAAAGGAAGAAAGAAATGAAATGAAAAGAAAAGAAAGGAGAAGATGGAAGGAAGGGAGGGAGGAAAGAAGGAAGAGAAGGAGGGGAAGGGAAAGTGAAATGGCTTGTATGTATGTATGTATGTATGTATGTATGTATGTATGTATGTATGTATTGATTGATTAGCACAATGATGTTAACCAGGGCTGAAGTTCCTCTGTCTGGCAAATTACTGCTACTTGTTTTGCAACAGGAAGAGGATGAGGGTGGAGAACTAAGTGGCTGTCTCATTGTCCATATGCTTGACAACTTGTGCCCTCTAAGGCTATGATAAGGAAGAAAACTTTAGGATGTTGGCATACATTGGCTACTTCTTGTGGCCTTCAATAAAATCAGGATACTTCATAACAAAGAAATCCAATGCGAACATAGACAAAAGAAAATTCACCTATGCTGAGAAAAGCTATTGTTGCAGACTGTGGCTTCTACTCCAAATGTCCAGAAATTATGGTAATCTGGAGCCTGGCAGGGGAGGAGATGGGATGCTCTTGTGTGTAAGCAAAGGCTAGTGATGAGGACCATGGTGAGGCATAGATTGGACACAGCAGGAAGTCTGGATCCTGGGACCATACATAAACATCTTTTGAAATGAACTCCCTTTCTGGCAGGAGGACAAACCCTTCTACTGGGAGGCAGCAGCTGATGTGTGGGCAGGGAGTGCAGGGAAAATGGTTGGTTTTTCCCTATCCCAAGGCTCCCAGGCCATACAGCAGAAACTCTGGAGGAAGGGCTAGAGAATGAGCAGAGCTAGGAGGCCTGTTGCTAGGAAACAGTTCAGACTTAAGACTGACTCAGCATTATCTCTTGGCCACAGTTATGGGCACATGGTATTGACTGGGAAGAAAACAGACTGGAAATATAGGGTCTTTAGAGGGAGTTACATTGTCAGGGCTGGATGACAGTGGCCTTTGACTATTTCAAACCTAAGGCAATGCCCAAGTTCCCCCTAACAAGAGGCATCTGCTAAAGTTGTACAGAGGAGTGCATACATTCATTACACAGTATGCAAGGACCCAGGTTCAAGTCCCCAGTCCGCACCTATAGTGATGGTGGGAAGATTTTCTGACTGCAGGTGTCTTGCTCTCTTCTTCTCAATCTCCTTCTTTCATCTCAATCTCTGTTTCTATCAAAAAGAGAGAGGAATAAATAAAGAGCAAAAGAGAGAGAGAGAAAGAAAGAAAGATAGAAAGAAAGAGAGGAGAGAGGAAGGAAGCTGGGGAAGAAAAAGATGGTCACTATGAGTGGTGGATTCACCATTCAAGTACTGAGCCCTGGTAATAACCCTAGTGAAAAAAATCAACGACGATGATGATGATGTAGTATAGATGAGAATACTATACAGGTGCCACCCTAAACCTACTGGATAGGAAGCTCCAATGTGGGCTGAGAAACCCTGCTTCATTTAGCCCTCCAAGTGACCCAGTGGATGCTCAAGCTAGAAAAACCACTCTTCTAGGACAGTGCTTCTCAAACCTTCATATGCAGACCAACTACCTGGGGAATCTATTAATAGTTACAATGTCAGTTCATATTTAGTAAGTCTGAGACTGAGCTCAGGAAGTTGCATTTTACAATAACTCAGCTAGTAGAATACAGCACTTTTCATACCTGACGTTCCCAGTTAGATTTCCAGCACTACACAGACCAAAGGGTTGCTCTAGGTCCTCATGTTCATGAAAAAACGTAAAGAAGAGGGCAAGGTGGCCACTCACACAGTAAAGAATACATATTACCATGTTCAAGGACATGAGTCCAACCCCTCACCCTCCTGCCAGTGAACACCTGGCATGGCCTGCAGAGGGGAAGCTTTGCAAACAATGGAGATTTGTTGCTGTTTGTCTCCTTCTCTCCTTTTTTCTTTCTCCCTTTTTCCTCCAGGGTTATCACCAGGGCTCATTGCCAGCACTATGAAGCAACTGCTCCTGGAGGCCATTTTTTTTCTTCAATTTTACTGGATGGCACAAAAAAAAAAAATTGGGAGTGGAGGGGGAGATAGAGAGGGAGCGAGAAAGATATGTGCAACCCTGCTTCAATGCTTGTGCAGCTTCCCCCTGTAGGGAAGTGAGGACTTGAACCCCAATTCTTGAGCTTAGTACTATGTGTGTTTAACCAGGTATAGCACAGCTCAGCCCCTCACTCTCTCCTCTCCCTCACTCTCTATTTGCTCTGACTCTATCCCTCTAGCTAAAATAGAAGAGGGGACAGGGAAGGGAAATGGCCAGCAGAAGCAGTGAAGTTATGCAGACATGAGGCTCAGTGATAATCTTGGTGGCAAAAGTAATAATTAAGTAACTACTTAACTAAATCCTTTTAAAAATCCACTCTTCAAAAAAAAAAGAAGCTTTATTTCTAGCTAGTTTCCAGGTTTCCAGGTAAAGCTGTTGCTGCAGGTGTGTCAGGGTATACACTGAATAGCAAAGCCCTCTAGATTCAAACACTGTCTCTCCTCTACTTCCCATCACTTGTGGAAGCTGGAACTTCTTACACCTGTGTCTGAGCAGTCACAATCATGGGATACTTGGAAGAGTAAAATCTCAGATAAATATGCCATGAAAAAAATGTGGAGCTATAGGGATAGTTTAAAAGGTTAGATAATTCAAATGTAAGACGACATAGATAGCTAACATCTCAAAACTTCCTTTTATCTCTCATTAAGACATTGTAAAAGGAGCATCATAAAAATATTTTTAGCAGAGGAAAGACAAAAAAAACACTCATGCTTGAATTATCCTGCCTCAGCAACAATTTATTTTTGCATAATTTCCCCAATTCTTGACTATAAGTATACTTTAAAAAAATAAAAGCAGTTCCTATCGTGTGCTGTGGGTTTTTCTTGCTTAGAATAATTCTGTACTGGAGAGCTCTTATCCTATTCTAATTTATCTTAATCAGTAAAAAGCCCTTACTTAATCACTCCATTAATATACTATTCAATGAGTTAGAGCTACATTTCCTTGAATTTGTACTATCTGATATTTCCCTGCTTCTCAGAGTAGTTGTATGCCCTCAGCTTTACCTTTTCTTTCAGTGAGTCCCTTCCCATTTATTCTCCCTTGCCTCTGAGTTGGAGGACAGTGTTTTCCTTGTCTCTATCGTTTCTGGTCCCTCATTCATCCACATCCAGAAAAAGCAGCCTGAGTAGCTCAGCACACCTCTGACGCCTGACTGTAAAGAACCCAGCAAAGGAAATCTCAGTGAATGCAGAGTAAGTGGCTCAACGGAGCACTTGTGGACTCAACACAATGTATAACTACCTTATAATCAGGAAAAAAAACAATAACAATACCAAGAAAAAAAATAAGTTGACTATATAACTGAAGGGCTTGAAGTAGCAATAGAAACTGAGTCACAGCAAAGGAAGGTCTGACCCTTTGTGAAGGTCCCCAATCACAGAGACATCCAATACACTGGACATCTGAGCAATCAGAAGAAAACAACAAGTTCAGAACTTCTAGATGTTCTGGTTGTGACAAAGAGAAGGCTGTCCCAGTTCTGTTATCACCAGGAAAGTCTATCTGGCTTGAGTTCCAAGCACAGAGTCCATCAGAAATACTACATGCTCAGAAAGTTGAATAAATGTGCAAATGACCACACGTGGTCTGCAAAAATGGTAGCTCTTAGTGGAACAATTTTGGGTGTAGTGAAATGTTAGAGAGGAAAAACACCAAAATATATAATAGTTCCATGAAAAACCTTATAGGTGGATCATTTTTGTTTTTTTTAATTTTTTTAAAATTTTCCCTTTTGTTGCACTTATTGTTGTTGTAGCTATTTTTGTTGTTGTTATGATGTCGTTGTTGTTAGATAGGACAGAGAGAAATGGAGAGAGGAGGGGAAGACAGAGAGGGGGAGAGAAAGACAGACACCTGCAGACCTGCTTCACCACCTGTGAAGCAACCCCCCCTGCAGGTGGGGACCCAGGGGCTCGAACCAGGATCCTTATGCTGGTCCTTGCACTTTGCACCACATGCGCTTAACGCGCTGTGCTACCACCCCACTCCCTAGGTGGATCATTTTTGTATGTGTATAATCACTGGGGCTTCACTGCTGCAGGCTAATTTTTTTTTTTTCTTTTTCAGATAGAGAGGGACAGAAGCAGAGGATTAAAGAGACTACCGCATCAAAGCTTACTCCAGTATGGTAGGGTCCTCACACAAACCTAGATAATGAGGCTTGCAAGCCAGGCACACTGTCCAAGTGAATTATTTTGCCAACCCTAGGTGAACAGTTTTTAATTTATTTTTTATTTTTCTACATTTTTATTGCCATCAGGGTTATCACTGGGGCCCCATGTTTACATGAAGCATCCACTGCTCCTGGATTTAATTTTTTCCCCTTTTCTAGCAGAGAAAGAAAAGTTGAGAAAGAAGAGGACTACAGAGGGAGAGAGAAAGAGAGACATCTGCAGCACTGTTGTACCATTAGTGAAGCTTCCCACCTGCAGGTGGGGACTAGAGGCTTGAACCTCTGCCCTTGTATAATATAATGTGTTGGTTTTACTGGTGTTTGAATTTCACAGATGGGAGATTACTGCATACACTCAATAGTGTCCAAGGCAGGTTAGAACCCAAACTTTGTGTTTCTCATCTCTAGGGTGGTCTCAGGGGAACATTCTGGGTCAAAGAGCTCTATCTGCCCTGGATACTGTTATCAGAGATCCAGAGGCCTTTCTCTATCATGGCTTCCAGGCAGCATCTCTTCTTTCAATTGACCTTTCAAGGTCTTTGGAGAAGGAATTATACTCTCAGGGCCATGCTTTCTTCTGCCCACTGACCTGCTTGGTTTTCCCCACTGACTGGTTCCTCATTCCTACCATTTGAAAATCAGGGTTGCCTTAATGGAACAAACCCTGCCCCTCAGTCCTGCCCCTGTTGAAGTAGAGAAGGATCATCTACAAGATATACAGAACAAAAAGAAGAGTGCTGAAGAACAGGCTGTGAGGAGTTGCTCAGAGCTCTGTATCAGAGCAGGTAATGTACCCAGGATTCAGTTTATGAGACTGACAGCACCAGTCTCCCATGTATGCAATAAAAACACCCACTAGAGCATATATGTTACTATGTACAAGGTACCTTGTTCAAGCATTTAGTCCCCACCTGCAGAGGGAAAGCTTCACAAGCAGTGAAACAGAGCTGCAAGTGTCTTTATATCTATCTACCATCCCCTTCCCTCAAAATTTCTGGCTGTCTCTATCCAATAAATAAATAAATAATAATAATAAATTAAAATGGGATCCCTTTGCACAGATGAGCAAGCTGAGGCTCCAAGAGGTCTGATGGATAATTGATTCAAATTAATACTGTTTTTATACTTCTGTTATTTTTTTTAAATCTCCTTCCTCCTCTCTACCCATCCCTTCCTCCCCCTGCATTTTCTTCTCTCCTCTCCTTCTGTCTCTGAAAAAAAAATTACACTTGCCCTGGCTTTCACCTACATACCTTCCAGCTACCCTTTTTCTCTTCTTCCAGTTTCTTGGTTAAAAGTCACCCCACAGTAAATCAGCCCACGAGCACAGCAGCTTCCACAGCTGACACAGGAGGTGAGGCCGACATTCTGTTCCTAACAAAGCCATTTTCAATAATGTATAATTAATTATAACATAGAAAAGAAGGCCTTTTCCTCGCATGCTGGTGGAAAGTTCTTCCTGACATCTAACAGAACTGGGTCCTTCTCTTCACAGTTGATTAAATAATCCCCCCTATTCTCTTTGCCCTAGGAATGTAAGGTATTGTCTTCCCTGCTTTAGAAAGGCCAATAAAGATTAAAAGCACTTCTGTGTGTGGGGGTGGGGAGCTTTTGCCAGCTCCTCTACATTGGGGTTGGGGAGGAGGCTAGGCAGCCGGAGATGAGCTCACCCACTGGTCAGCAGAGGAGATCCTGTCCCTTCTCAACACCCCCACACACATGAAACTGAGCTGGCAGGATGCAGGAAATCTTCTTCAGAGTATTGATCCCAGAGGGATGGTGGTGGCCACTGATGGACTGTCTGTGCTCCATCCGGAAGCTAAGAGTCAGATGCTGCCCATACCCCACATCCCACTGGAGGCTTTCTCCTGGCAGGGTGCTGGACCAGGGCACCTGGGGAGGAATCTGCAGCTGCTGGCACTGTGAGAGAAATCATTTGTGTATTTATTTATGTTTGCCTTAACCACCAAGGCTTCACTACTCTAAGCTGACTTCTTCCAGGTAGAAAAAAAAGGAAAAGAGAAAGGCAGAGAGGGAAAGACACTAGCAACAAAGGCTCCTCCAATGGGATGAGGGCCTGGGTGCCAACCATCTTTTTCAAAATGATGAAGCAAGTGCACTAGCCAAGTGAGCTATCTTGTTAACCCTGAAAAAGCTTTATTTCGTACCCTTGACTCCTTGCAAGAACTCATCTTTCCCAACCTGATTCCCTGGTCTCTTGCCAAAGGTCTGAGTCCTTCTCACCTACAAAAAGCCTTCCGGCATGGAATGGATAAAAATTAGTGGTGGAGTGCACCTGGTTCGAGGATCCTGGTTTGAGCCCCCGGGTCCCTACCTGCAGGGGAGTCACTTCACAAGAGGTGAAGCAGGTCTGCAGGTGTCTATCTTTCTCTCCCTCTCTCTGTCTTCCTCTCCTCTCTCAATTTATCTCTGTCCTATCCAACAACAATGACAGCAATAACAACAACGATAAACAAGGGCAACAAAAGGGAGAAAAATTTAAAAAAAATAATTAATGGTGGTTCTGGTTCAGTCCTGTACCTGAGATTTCTCCCAATGATTAGACCCTACTTCCATGGACTCCTGGTGTGCATATTTCTGAGTAGTTTCTTAGGAGTTATTTCACAGGATACATATGGGGGGAGCAAGACTGAACCTGATTGAATACATGCATAGCCTTGCTCAAGAGCCCAGGTTCAAGCTCCTGGGGAGCCTTCAAGAGTAGTAAAGCAGTGCTGCAGGTGTCTCTCTTTATCTCCCCTTCTTTGTCTCCTCCTTCCTCTTTCAATTTCTCTTTTAAGAGAAAGAAATAGAGGGGGGAAAGGAATTTTTCATGCAGGTACTGAGCCCCAGTGATAACCTCATGGTAAATAAACAAATAATGAAAAGTGAGAGAAATTGAGAGTTTAACATGAAAGAGAGAAGTTCTGGTGCACTCTGGTACATTGGGCACTGGGAATTGAACAAGGAGCCTGAGTCATGCAGGTTCTGTGTTCTACCCAGTGACCTACTTTCCCAGCCATTCCATGTTCCTTACTGCTGTGCTACATCTTTTTAAAAATTTATTTATTTATTTGTTGGATAGAAAGTGAAATTGAGAGGGAAGGGGGAGATGGAGAGCAAGAAAGAAAAATTTCTAAAACACTGTTTTACCATTCATGAAGCTTTCCCCCTGCAGGTGAGGACTGGAAACTGGAACTGGGGTCCCTGCACACTGTGTGCACCATCACTTGGCCCTTGTAAGATATATTTCTTATTTGCCTAGGAAGGAAGGATGAAGGTCATATGCTGTGGAGGGGATAACCACGGTGTGACATTTCTGTCATCTCAAACTGGACACTCCCTAAGGACAAAATGTAATTTAAAAAATCAAGATAACTAATAATAACAACACACTGAGAATATACTCTCTTCCAAGCTCTATGCTCAGCATGTTCTGGGCACTGTGACCCTCTCTTTCAGAAGACCTGATCCAAGAGCTTCTCCTACCCAGTCTGCCCACCCCAGTCATCTGGAAAGGGCCCGACTAGCTCTAGAATTGATTCAGTGGCTCCAGCTTGGGGTCTGGGGCTAGGCTGGGGTCAAGCAAGAGTGGTTGGAGAGGGGTCAGGAGGCAGCACAGTGGGTTAAGTGTACATGGTGTCAAGCACAAGGACCTGAGTAAGGATCCCAGCTCTAGTCCTCGGCTCCCCAACTGCAGGGGGGTCGCTTCACAAGAGGTGAAGCATGTCTGCAGGTGTTTATCTTTCCCTCTCCCTCTCTGTCTTCCCCATCTCTCTCCATTTCTCTCTGTCCTATCTAACAATAACATCAATATCAACAATAATAGTAACCACAACAAAGATTTAAAAAAAAGTGGGTGGAGACATCAGAAGGCGCTCAGGGCTCCAGAGCCAGTCCTAGCTGGAAGGCCAGCTTGTTTTTTTTTTTAGCACTGCACAGCCCACAGGGCCTGTCACTCTGGCAAGCAGTTTCATCAGACTGTAGGGTAAAAACCCAACTGCCTCAAAGAGTTCATGTATATGAGCTGGGGTGGGGGTGGATGCATAATAGTAATGCAGAATGTTTCATGCCTGAGGCTCTGAAGTTCCAGGCTCAATCCTCAGCACCACCATAAGTCAGCCGAAGAGTGCTCCGGTCTTTCTATCTCTGTACTTTTCTCTACAGATCCTTCTTTCACTAAATAAGTTATTTCAGAGTAATTTTAAAGAATAATGTGGAGGCAGGGGGAGGCAGGCAGTGGTATACTTAGTAACAGTGTACAAGGGCCTGGCTTCAGTTTCCTCTGCAGAGGGTGGCTTCATGAGTAGTAAAGCAGACTCTCTCCTCTCCCTCTCTCTTCCCCCCCTTCTCCCTCTCTCCTTCCTTCTCAATTTCTCTCTGATATTATCCAAAATAAATAAATACAACACAATATTTCTAAAAATGTAATTTGATGTGGAACTGTGCTGTGGGTGCAGAATAAGGAGAAGGAAAGGAAGGATGAAGGCCATATGTTGGGGAGGGGACAACCACAGTGTGACCATTGTCACAGGACACTCCTCCCATAGCCCTGATTCTGCGGAGCAAACCGCCAGTCCAATCCAGAGGAGATCATGCTTCTCATCCTCAGGATGGTGAGTTGTTCCCAAGGAGACTGCTGACGGTGGGCACCTGACTACACAGCTGGTTAGTGGTGGAGAGGGAACTTGAATCAGATCTCCCTCTTACACACACACACACACACACACACACACACACACGACCTCTATTAATGTCATAGATCCTCTTCTGAGTAGATAATCTCTCTGAAATATCACTCCATAACTGAGTGACTACAAATTTGTCTCACCCCAGAGTTCTTGAGGCCATGGGCACTGAGGCTAGCATCCCTTGTTAAAAAAAAAATTCTATCCCAAAGCCAGATCTAGACATCCTTTGATTTTGCCTAATCTATGTCTTTCAGTTAGAATTCCTGGAGAACAAGCATTAGCAGCAGGATCTTGAAGGGCGCTCAGCTTCCAGGTGCCCCCCCACCAGCCCCCTGCTCTCCTTAGTGTATAGCACAGTCCTTCTGCTATTATGCTAGACCTCAATCTATTCAGACAAACCAAACACGCGCACGCACACACACACGCGCGCGCACACACACACACACACACACACACACACCTAATAGCTGGGATGGAACTGGGACAAATGACTGAGTTCATATGAGAGGATATAACACCCATTAGACCATCCCATTGCTCAGAATGGGACCTCCTTGAGTGACCTCCAAGACAGCACATGTTTGACCTTCACCAGGCTCCAAGGAGGCAGAGGATACAAACCTGCACTCAGGGCACTAACTAACATTTGACTCACAGAAAATTGAGTCGGAGTAGTGACACAGCAATGGCAGAGAAGCATTACCAAACCAGGAACCAGAGGTGCTGAGATTCAGAGAAGCCTTCAAGGATGTCAGTGAGGGTCATGGAGGCTCTTCAGAGACCTCAGGGTCAGGCCTGGACTTGGCAGGCCTGATAGGACATGTGCCAATAAAGATAAGAATGAAGTGTCAGAATGAAGGAAAGAAACTGGGGCTGTAGACGTGCTGTGACTAAGATCCAAACCATCACATCTGACATCCTCTTTTGTACCACCTATGGTTATGTGCAGATTGTGGTTCTAATATGTGACCTGGGACAAATTGCTTAGCCTCTTTGTGTTGCATGTGTGAAATTGAAATGGTAGCATCACCTACTTTCTATATAGTTTAAATGAGCTGATGTGTCCAAAGGTAGTTTTTTCCTTCTCAAGGTTATTTCTCAGGCTCAATATCTGCATGAAGAATCCACCATACCTGGTGGCCAATTTTTTTCTTTGATAAAGACAGAGAGAAATTGAGAAGATAAAGGAATTAGAGAGGGAGAGAGACAGCTTGTGCTTCACAGCTTTACAGCTCATGAAGCTTCCTCTCTGCAGGTGGGGACTGGGGGCTTGAACCTGGTTATTGCACATGTAAATCTGTGTTCTTAACTGGTTGTACCACTACCCAGCCCACAAACAATTTAGAAGAGTGGTTGTCATGCAGTACTCCTCTATGTGTGGTGATTACTGTTGATGATGATGATGATGATAATGCTTCAGTGCATGGAAAGCTTTCTAACTGAACCCCTGGTCAGTTCACTTTTCCTGGTGACAGACCCCAGCCATGAACAGTAGAAGTCTCCAGTGGAGACTCCAGTGTTACTGCTGATCCCCAAGTCAAAGAACAGAGGAGAACAGAGGTATATTTGGGTAGATGGATAGTTTCTGGAAGCTGTTCTGATTCCCTTGTTGGCTCTTCCAATACCATGGCTCACCTCTCTTGTGTATCCAAGCAAAGCAGCAGTCCAGGATCTGGGAACAGGAGGGAAATCTCAGTTTATGACCTCAGCACTCCCAACTGGGCAGTATTATAACTCTCTTAACCTGGCTGATGGCTTTTTTATGGGCAGTGAAGGAACAGCCATGACTGGCTTTTACTAGATTTATTTTTCTACCACCAGGTTATTTCTGGGGCTCAGTGTCTACACAACCCCACTATTCCCAAAGGTCATTATTGTTTTGCTTTTTTAATTTTTATATGTATTTATTTATTTCCCTTTTGTTGCCCCTTTTTTTTTTATTGTTGTTGTTGCTATTATTGTTGTTATTGATGTCCTCATTGTTAGGACAAAGAGAACTGGAGAGAGGAGGGGAAGACAGAGAGGGGGAGAGAAAGATAGACACTTGCAGACCTGCTTTACAGCCTGTGAAGTGACTCCCCTGCAGGTGGGGACCCGGGGGCTCAAACTGAAATTCTTATGCAGGTCCTTGCGCTTTGTGCTAAGTGAGCTTAACCCGCTGTGACTCCTCATTATTATTTTTGATAGAGGATGAGAGACAGAGATGGAAAAGGTGATGACTGGCCCTTTTTGCAACCATGACATCATCTCCCCAGACAATAACTTGGTCCCACCTGCATATCAGATGCCAGGCTCAAAAACAAAACAAAGCAAAAAAAAAAAAAAAAAAAAAAACATGAGTATAATCATGGGCCCTTTGGAATATAATTGAAATAGGCCTGCTAACTATTCACAAACTGGAGATCCCCCCCCCCAACAACTCATCATCTGAACTATTCCAGTCTTTAGGTTCATGAATAGTCAACAACTTGTTTCACTTTATATGTTAATTCTTCTTCTAGCCACCAGGTTCTAGACTCCAGGACACATTGGTGGGGTTGTCTGCTCAGCTGAGAAGACGACCCCACCAATGTGTCCTGGAGCTCCGCTTCCCCAGAGCCCCACCTCACTAGGGAAAGAGAGAGACAGGCTGGGAGTATGGATGGACCTACCAATGTCAATGTTTAGCAGGGAAGCAATTACAGAAGCTAGACCTTCCACCTTCTACACCATCACATAATGCCTCTGGGTCCATACTCCCAGAGGGATAAAGAATAGGAAAGCTATCGGGGGAGGGGATGGGATGCAGAGTTCTGGTGGTGGGAATTGTGTGGAGTTGTAGCCCTCTTATCCTATGGTTTCTGTCACTGTTTCCTTTTTATAAATAAAATTTTTTAAAAAGGGGGAGGTGATGGAATGGGAGAGAGAAGGAGCGAGATACCTGTAGTACTGTTCTAGTAACTGATAATGTTTTCCCTCTGAGGTTGGAGACAATGGACTTGAACCCAGATCCTCAAGCATAATAACACACACACTTTACCTGATAAACCATCAATTTTCCTGGATTATTGAGAGATCAGGTGACCCCTCTATTCTCAATTCCTGGCTTTGCTAATTATCTGCAAAACTAGACCTGCCCCTACGTGGGAAGGAGTTGTGGTCCTGCAGGATTCAGACAATAGGTGATTTGAGCTGATTGAGAGAAGCAAGCAGATCACAGAAAGGTAGGGAGGGGCAGAGAGAAGGAAGTGGGGGCAATGCTTTCTATCTGATGGAGAAGACAGTCAGAGCTGTGCTGACTGCGGAGTCTGGGGTCTGGCTAAGGAAGGCAGGGACTTTGCTGATGTTGGAACAATTCGATCAGTTATTATTAGCAGTTCCTTCTACTCCTATTACTACAGGGACTCTTGCTTTTCCTGCATCCTGTCATTTACCAACACCACTTCTATCTCTCCCCTACACACACACACACACACACACACACACACACCACACACCACACACACACACACACACACACACACACACACACACACACACACTTCACCTGAAAGTGAGAAATGCCATTAGCATTTCTTTGCAGTCAGGGAAACAGAAGCACAGGCACTGAGAGGTCAGGTAACCTGCCCAAGGCACACAGTTTAAGTGGACAGGAAGGTTTTAGTGCAGAAGCAATTCCAGTGAGGACTTACTCCAGAGGCAGAGGCAGCTCAGGCTCCACTTGCTGCATAATCCTGACCTGCAGGCACACAGGTGCATTGGTATCAGGATAAAGGATGTCAGGAAGCCAGTTGGGAAGGGAAAGCCACAGGACTGAGTTTGAAGATAATAATGATTCATGAGGTATGAAAAGGAGGGAACATGAGGGCTCAGATCCAATCAGAAAAGCTGGTCAAGACGTTAAGACAGAAGCTGCTGATTAGCTTGAGGGTAGGGTGGGGAAGCGGGGTGGTTGGGGATAAAAGAGTAAATGTTCTGTGACTCCTGTACTAGTCAAGTGCAGAACAGGAGCTGGTGGGCAAGTGGGGAGGGGTCAGCTCCTAAATGTTCTTCCAGATGAGAGCATGACTGTGAGGCCTCCTAATGATGCTGTAAATCAGAGATCCTAAGTAAAGCCATTACTCCGCCTCCAGCACTCAGTCTATTGCCCAACGCCACTGATTAAGACATTACTTGAATTTAGTTGATGACTCCTGTTGCTGTAAATCCTTCATGGAACAGATCTAGAGAGGTGAACTGGATCTCCCCAGACCCCCTCCCCCACACACACCTAGACCCTGGAAATCCCTGTCTGGGTCTGTCTGGCACCATCCTAGGCCAGAATATGGACAGCATGTTTGTACATGGTCCTAGGATGGGATAGAGGTGTGGGGAGGGTAAAGGGTCAGATAATGCAAAAAGGTGGGGGTAGGAGGAATCTGTCCTTCCTTGTAATACCCACTTTGTAAAAAAAAAAAATTATTAATGAGAGGGACAGGAGGAGAGAAGGGGAAAGGGAGAGGGAGAGGGAGAGGGAGAAAGAAGAAAGAAAGAAAGAAAGAAAGAAAGAAAGAAAGAAAGAAAGAAAGAAAGAGAGAGAGAGAGGGAGGAAGGAAGAAAGGAAGGAAGGAAGGAAGGAAGGAAGGAAGGAAGGAAGGAAGGAAGGAAAGAAGACATCACTCTGGTACATGTGCTACCAAGGGTCAAACCCAGGACCTCATGCTTCAGAGTCCAGTACCTGACCCACTGTACCATCTCCTGACCACAATACCTACTTTTTGACTGCAAGATGCACCAGCCTCTGAGATCCAGCGGGGATCAGAGGTGCCAGAAGCATGAGAAAACATGTGGCCTAGGATGTAACTCAATCCTCCGCAGTGGCCTCCTATACTTGCTGACCCACCCCTACACACACATCACATACACCTGTCTATCCCTGCTGCACATTCTTCCTAAGTGGAGCTGACATTGTGATTCTGCTCACCCTACCTGCAGCTCCCACCTCCTCCCCATCCTGAGCAACAGCCTCCCACCCCTGTCCTGCTCATCAATCCTCATACCAACCATCCTTCCCCTCTCACTTGTATGGGAGCAGCTGACAGAGATGGATCAGCTTTGCTCCCTCTTCACTCCCCTAGGCACAGTCCTGACCCAGCCCTCTCTGTACCATGGGCAGGTTGAACCCTCTGTCCACATGTCCACATGCCTCCCCCAGAAGGCAGGCTCCTGAGGGCAGGGGCTGGGTCTCTATCTCTGCCTAGTCTTGGCTCCCCCTGGGCCATGGCTCAGAGGAAGCTCAGTACACATTAGGGGAGGGGGAAACATACGAGGTGCCAAATAGGTGTCTGTGGACTGAATGAAATCCAGACTAGGGACTGGTGAAATACCTTATTTGGATAATGTGCTGCTTTGCCATGTGCATGACCAAGTTTGAGCCTGGCTCTGGCCACAATGATGGCAGTTACATTGCTGTGACATCTCTCTCTCTCTCTCTTTCTGAAGGAGAGGGGCAAGGAGGAAGGAAAGAAGTCAAGTTTGGAAGCCCTTCTTCTTTTTTTTCCTTTTTTAAGTTTTTTATTTATTGGGGGATTAATGGTTTATAATCGACAGTAAAATACAGTAGTTTATACATATTCTGAGTTATCAGTTTTCCACATAACAATTTACCCTCCCCCAAGGTCTTCCTCTGGCATCATGTTCCAGGACCTGAACTGCCCCACCTGAGTCTTTAATTTAGTGTAATACACCAACTCCAAAGTTATACTTAGTGTTTTCCTTCCTGTTCTTATTTTTCAACTTTCATCTGTGAGTGAGATCATCCCATATTCATCCTTCTCTTTCTGGCTTATCTCACTTAACATGATTCCTTCAAGTTCCATCCAAGATAAAGTGAAGAAGGTGAATTCACCATTTTTAATAGCTGAGTAGTATGAGAGACCGAGACAAGGCTCAGCCAGCAGTTGGGCATAAACCACACATTAAAGGTTCTTTGAGCTCTTCTCATAGCTAGGCCAGGATATTGTGATACCAGAGAGGTGACCTGTGTACAGAGAATTGCTTCTGAGACCAGAGACCCTGACACATTCAGAAACATCTAGACAACATCAAGGAAAATCAAGGGGAAGGGATGACAGGAGGAGGATATGCCCAACTTTCATAGGCCATTGTTGGCCTGCTGCCAAAGGACACATTTTCTGTCTTGATCAGCCACTCTGTGATGCTCAGGAGGGAAAGTCACACTTCCTAGTATGCATTGCAACAGAAAGACATACTCCAAGTCACTCACACTGGATCCACTGAAGTAGTCTAGCTCAGCATTGATGAAATTACAGTTCAAGAACCTTAGAAAATCATGGAGTCAACATCATAGCCCTCAAGAAAAGGTCATCTTGGTCAAGAGCCCCCAAACTCCCTTTATACCTTTTACAGTTGTTCATGGGAACTATTTCCAGCCTCAGGGAAACAAAAAACAAATAATGGGGTTCATATGGAAGATGCAGGCCTTCCTCCATGAAGACACGTATATGGTCAAAGCTGGAAAGGAATCCAGGGAGCTTCTTTGTTTTGTAGTTTGGAAAACTAAAGCTGCCCTCACCCTAGAGGGAAGCCAGTAGCTGGTGTGGCATTGACCTTGAAATAGAATCTTCATCTCCAAAGTCTTCCCCTATGAACTCTGCTCACATTGCTGCCCAGAGAACAGACTGACAGTGCCCTCTCCCTGCTGGCTGGTAATAGCTATATTCCCTGACAGCTCAGGGGCTCCAGGGAGTACCTATATTCAATGTTTATTCTCTTCTTGGACATCCATGGAGGTGGAAGCTGTTCAGAATGAAAGTACTGAAATGAGGGCAAGGGAGAAACAGCCGTTTCAGATACTAAGTGCCCCAGATCTTCCCACAGCTGGCCCTTCTGGGAGAGGGAAGATACAGAAGGAATTTTGATCAGGAGCTATTCCAGACGGCTGGGCTGTAGCAAGTCTGAGAGGTCCATCTAAGGCTGCTGGTCTTCTCTGGACTCCTGATAAACCCTACTCCCCAACCAGGCCTCCCCTACCTATTCTCCAGTGTCAAATTTTACATGGGCACTCCCCATCCACCTACTGATTAGGAGTCAAGGATCCATAGAGCAGGAAACTGCTTGTTTGTCTGGGTTATATAGTCCAGTGTCTAATAAGAGAAGACAGAAGATTAAGAAGTACTTGATGAGGACAAGGGGATAGCATAATGGTTATGAAAAACACACTTTCATATCTGAGGCTTCAAAGTTCATGTTCAATTCTTCATACTACCAAAAGCCAGAACTGAGCCATGCTCTAGTTAAAAAAAAAAAAAATATATATATATATATATATATATATATATATATATATATATATATATATATGGGTTGAATAACATACTCTATCTACCACCTGAGGAAGATGGATCCTGAAATTGGTGCAACTTGGAATGTTCCTACTGAGGACCACAGAATGCAAGTTTGGACCTACAGGGATACAGCATTGTTGCTGGGGCTTGGTGCCAGCACTATGAAGCCAATGCTCCAGGAGGTCACCCACCCCCCAGTTTATTGAATAGGACAAAGAGAAATTGAGAGAGGAGGATGGAGAAAGAGACACATGCATGGACCAGGTGGTAGCACACCTGACTGAGTGCACATTACAATGTGTGAGAACCCATGTTCATGCCCCCCCCCAGTCCCCACCTTCAAGGGAGATGCTTCGCAAGTGGTAAAGCAGTGTTGCAGGTGTCTCTCTGTCTTTCTCCCTATCACTCCTTTCCCTCTCGATTTCTGATGTTCTCTATCTAATAAAGATAATAAAAAAATAAAAATGAAAAAAAGAGATAGAGACACCTGCAGAACTGCTTCACCACTTGTGAAGCATCCCTCCTGTAGGTGGGGAGCTGGGGGTCAGGTGGGGAGAGAGGCTCAAACGTGGGCCCTTGTGCAGATCTTATGGATATCACCTAACACTTAAGTCCAAGTTTTGATGCAGTACTAATAGCCTACTAGTTTGCTTCTGGTACTACTGTATTTATTTTAGGGTTGGATCTAGACATATAGACGGCTCTAAAGGGTAGAGGTCCCTCTTTATACATAGGCACAGCAACCATAGGTGACCCAGATGTAGATGAACACTTCTCTGTCCTGTTCTGAAAACCTCTCCCTGCGTCAGTCAATTGCTCAATGTCTGTAACTTCTGACTCCCTTTCTGTAGCTGAAAGGCATGAAGAGAGCAACACAAGCAGCTGCTGAGCCTGTGAACTCCTTCTGCCACCTCCTCTGGGGGGCCCTCCAGGGTCCTCATTCTCGCTGAATCCTCATTTTCTCATCAGAGGGAGGAGAGGCACAGGGAGTCATAGCTGCCAGGGGCTCCCTGTCAATTCAATCATTCATAAAGATGCAAAGATGATTAGGGAACCTAATCTTTTGATGCTTTTTTAGGAGGTTCCATCTGGATGAACAGCACCTGTTGCTATTTTTAAAACATACTGCTTTATGACTAAGCTGGTATTGAGCTGAGGCAGAGGTAGATGTGGAGGCAGATGAGTCTCCATACATTCTCTTAAGAGCCCCTGGGGGTGGGAGGGGCATGTCACAAGCAGACTCAACGCCAGTACCATTGAGAAACCAGAATAGAAAGCAGGAGGAAAGTGACAAGATGTTGGTGAAAAAAGCAGCATCTGTCAGACTCCCCAACCCAATCCAGACCAGTCCCCCAAGTCCTCAACAGCTTCATTTATGTCCTTGTCCTGCCACTCCACAGAAACACCCTCATGTGCTGACAAGGCACTGGGTGTAAGAAACAGATGACCTACCTTCTTAAATGACCACCACCCCTCCCCACTCACCAATCAAGATCCAAGAAGTGGACCAAGTGCTTTATCGCATTAGCTCATTGTGTTATCTTACTCAATCAGTGTAACAACTCTGGGAGGTTAAATAGATTGAGGTTCAAGCTAAGTAACTTTTCCAAAATCACACAGAGAGTTAAGACTCAAACTTAGGGTGCATCTGAGTTTGAGGTCCAGTCTCCTAACCAGAAATCAAACTTTAAGAGTATCTGGAGTCTGGTAGAGAATCCAGACTTGAAAGTCAAAAGTTACTGTCTACAGTTTCTATCAAGATTATGACCAAGAGTTAACAGTAAAATTCATTCAAACAGCATTTGCTGAAGATCTGCCAGCTGCTACTGTGGGCCTGCAGAACACAGATGGACAAAGCCAACTTCACACCTTCATAGAGCTTATGATCTAATGACCCACCCATTTATCTACGCCGGAAACCCGAGGTTCATCATCTTTGATATTCCTTCTCACTCAGCCCCCCCTTTTCTCCCTTTCTTTCTTTCTTTCTTTCTTTCTTTCTTTCTTTCTTTCTTTCTTTCTTTCTTTTCTTTCTTACTTCCTTCCTTCCTTTCTTTTTCTTTCTTTCTTTCTTTCTTTCTAGTGATTTAATATTGATTTACAAAATTATGAGATAATAGGGGTATAATTTTACACTGTCCACACTCCCTCTATTAGAAACTGCAGTGATTCTTCCAAGGTTAAATATTTAACCCACAGATATGGGTTAAATATTTTCTCCACAACTATCTATATCTATATACATATGCCCATTCCTTCCACAGTCCTGCCTTCTTTTCCCTTCTTTTTTAAAATTTTTATTTATAAAAAGGAAACATTGACAAAACCATAGGATAAGAGGGGTACAACTTCACACAATTCCTACCACCAGAACTCTGTATCCCATCCCCTCCCCTGATAGCTTTCTTATTCTTTATCCCTCTGGGAGTATGGACCCAAGATCATTGTGGGTTGCAGAACGTTGAAGGTCTGGCTTCTGTAATTGCTACCCCGCTGAACATGGGTGTTGATAAGTCAATCCATATTCCCAGCCTGTCTCTCTCTTTCCCTAGTAGGGTGGGTCTCTGGGGAAGCAGAGTTCCAGGACATACTGGTGGGGTTGTCTGTCCAGGGAAGTCTGGTTGGCATCATGCTAGCGTCTGGAACCTGGTGACTGAAAAGAGAGTTAACATACAAAGCCAAGCAAATTGTTGAACAATCATGAACCTAAAGGCTGGAATAGTGCAGATGAAGAGTTGGGGGGGGGTCCTCCACTTTGTAGATAGCTAGTAGGCATATTTTAGTTAAATTTCAAAGGGCCTGTGGCTATACTAGTTTCTCCCCACCTTTTTCTTTTTGCCCCTGAGCCTGAAATCTGATATGCAGGTGGATCCAAGTTTTTGTCTGGGGAGATGATGTCATGGCTGGCAGAAGGACCAGAAAGCTGGATCAGGGAAGATAGTAGCTCCCTAATATGGGAAAGGGGTATAAATATTGTTGATTGTAATCCCTGTGAATTTGATGTGATCTGGGGCCCATAATCAGCTTAGGAGCCTATGTGACCTCTGCATCCCCATATATCTGAGCTCACATTCTGTGGTCATGAGTAGGAACATTCTATGCTGCCCCAATATCAACCCATCTCCCTCAGATGTTTCATAGAGTATATTGTATAGCCTCCCTTCAGAGGATGGGACATTCTCTACCATTGTTGATCCAAGTGGAGGGCAAGTTCCTATGCAGGCCCACAAAGGGGTCTATTGTGTTGTTTCTGATAGAAATGACCGGTAACAGTGGAGAGAGGGATTTATTCGAGGTCTAGGCCCATCAAGTCTGTTTGGGAATCTCAGGACTTCCCGATTAGGGTCCCAGCTGATGAAATTGCCTGATAGTGACTAAAGAATCATTGTTAAAGGATGCCAGTCTCTTACCCCTTTTGACTCCACCTCCCAATCTGATCAAAGTATTATCGAGTCACTACTAAGTTATGTTACTATTGTGAGGTAGTTCCAGCATCTTTTCACTTCTCTCCACTCCACCTCCATCACTCCAACCCACTCCAGAATTATCCCGGTGGCCTCACAGCTGGTCTGTATCCACTCATTTCTGCCATCCTGCCAGCAGATTTCCACCATTCAATTGAAAGAGCTTTTCAAAATGCAAATCTCACTCCCCTTCCCTTAATTGTAATCCTTCAATGCACTCCTAAGACTTTTCAGGTGGCCGGTGTATCTTCCTGTACCACCATTGCAATCATACACCTTCTCCTCATGATCACCTCAACCTCTGACCTTCTCGTCATCATCACCCCAACCTCTTACATCACCATCCCTGTTGTCCTGACCACCAGAATCTTTATAAAGCGTCCCCTTCACAGGTGTAGCTGAGCCAGGTTCTGTGTGCAAGGTGCCCTGCCACCAAAACTCTGCCTATCTGATGCACAGACTCAGAAACACATAATTGTGGAACTTAACTGTTCAAATCAAACCCTTAAAAATGATGAGGGGGCAGGTGATAACACACCTTGTTGAGTGCATATATCCATGCATACAGACACAAGTTTGACCCCCTGCTCCCCACCTACAGAGGAGACACTTGGCAAGCAATAAATCAGGTCTGCAGTTATCTATCTTTCCCTCTCCATAACTCCTCATCCCCTCTCAATTTCTTTCTGTCCCATCAAATAAAATAGAAAATAAATAAAAAGGAAATCAAAAGGCCACTGGGATCAGGGATTAGTAGTGCTGGCACTGAGCACCTAGTGGCAATTAAAAAAAAAACGAGGGGGCCAGGTGGTGGTGCACTTGGTTAAGCACACATAGTACTATGTGCCAGGACCTGGGTTTGAGACCTGTTCCCCACCTGCTGCAGGTGTGTTTCATAAGTGGTGAAACAGGTCTGCAGGTGTGTGTGGAGTAGTGTATTCTTAGTAACAGTATGGAGACCTGGAGACAATAAATAAATAAATAAATAAATAAATAAATTAAAAAAATGATCTGGAATTTCTAGATTCCCAGATTTTTTTTTATTATAAAGTCTTTTTTTATTTTAACTTTTTTTTTAAAAAAAATTTGCTTCCCAGACTTCTAATAAATAAATGAAAGTTCTCAAGGTACGGTCACGGTCATAAGGATAACTGATTTACCTGCCTTATAAGTAATAGTCAGGATAAGTAATAGTCAGGGTCATCTGGAAGAGAACTTGGAACCCAAAAAAATAACTATAGTACCCCTTAATATTTATAGGGTGATGTGACCTTTAAGAGCAGCCCAAAAGGAGAGCACAGGAAGATTGCTTTTAAAGCAGAATGGAGCAAGCCCACGCCCCTACAGTACTTAGGATAATGCCATCTTTAAAGATGAGAAAGTAGGTCAGAAAGGAGGCCCTATTGGACTGGCAAAATAGCTCACTTGGATAATGTGTTTTATTGCCATGTATGAGACACAGGTTCAGGGTCTCACAGGTAAATGCTATGTTATCTATCTATCTATCTATCTATCTATCTATCTGTCTGACAAAATCATCCTGGAGTGATGAAGCCTGATGATGATGATGATGATGATGATGATGATGGTGGTGCTGGTGGTGGTGATGACGATAGAGGAGACCTTCAAGACAAGAGCTATCCTGCTAAGTCTCAGACAGTCAAGATCTTTGGTTAGCCTCTGGGAAGCCCTCACTTGAAAAGAAGAAAGTGGATAGAAGAGTCTAATACCAGAGTTATCTTCCCTGGGTTCCAACCAGGAAATGACAAGATATACTTTCCTTGAACTTCTAGTGAACACCAAAGGTTGAGAGAAATTTAAATGAGGTCAGGAGTAGACAGCATAATGTTTATGCAAAGAGATTGCCATGCATGAAGCTCCAAAGTCCCAGGTTCCACCCCCTGTACCACCATAAGCCAGAGCTGAGCAGTGCTTTCAAAAAGAGAAAAAGAAAAGTAAAAATAAAATGGTGGACACAAACTGCACTAGGCTAAGAAGACAGAATATGGTGTGTGTGTGTGTGTGTGTGTGTGTGTGTGTGTGTGTGTGTAAAGGTTATCACTGATACTGTGATAGCTAAAAGAAAGAAAAAGGAGTCTCCCTCAACTCTAGTTTCTAAGGGGCCCAAGAGGAGCAAGCTGACCATATTACTGCTTAAACTCAACTATTTCAAAGTTGTCTCCATACTTAGCCTCCTCTCTGGGTCATCATCTTTCTTCTCTCTCCATCTGCTTCTCCGATCTGGGGAAATATGGTAAACTAGGCAATGTCAGCTAGAAGGCCAACAGAGATGGAACAATGGGAAAAAATAACTGTAGCCACAACTTAATGAACATTTCCTATGACTAATGTCCGTATGAACACTTACTCTCCATGGTTTTGAGGATTCATATATTTTACCCATCTGGTCCCCCAGAGCCCACCACTGACTGATTCTGATGGATTAAAGTGCAGGTCTGGCCTAGAAAAAGTTAAGGAAAATTGGAACTGACAGAGAGTCTAACAAAAGGTGAAGTCCCAAAGTTCTGGAAAGACCCTAAAACTTGGGAGGCAGCTATGCTCACTGCTATCCCACCAATGTCTGCTGTCTCTAACACTTCATATTGGGTTCTGTGATACCTTCAGGTAGCTTGCTGAAGAATAGAAATGCCTGGGGCCAGGTGGTGGTCCTATGCACAAGGACCTGGGTCCAATCCCTGGGTCCTCACTTGCAGGGGGAAGCTTCATAAGTGGTAAATCAGTGCTGTAGGTGTATCTCCCTCTCCTCTATCTCTCCTGTATCTCTCAATTTCTGTCACTATTCAATAAATAAAATATTTTTAAAAGAATAGAAATGACTGGACTGCTTTGCCAGCTACAAGTTGATCAGTTATACACACTGCAAATGTAAAAACAAGATCCACTGTTTTCATATGGTTTGCAGCTTCTCTTCTCTCATCCTTGTTCTTTCTCAGAAGAAACCCAGGATTTCCCTTCCTTAGTTGTCAGCAGTCTACTGCTGTACCTTCATACAAGAAATGTGGTGAACAGCAGCCTGGACAGGCCTAGGTCTTCAAAGAAAATGTCCCCTAGGTTGTAGTCCCATAGAACAAGGAAGACATCTGCCTGTATGCTGTGAAACCTTTGATCCAGAAGCACAAGGAACTGTGAGCTTGCACACAGGCCTTGCTCTCTAAAACTGTATATACATGGCAGGAAATGAGGGCTACCGCTTCTTTGTACCAAGCAGACATACATGCACCTCAGTTCTTCACTCCCCTATTTATTTATTTTTATTTATTGTCTTTCTGTGTATTTTACAGGACAGAGAGAAAGTAAGAGGGCAAGGGAGATGAGGAGAGAGAAAGAAATACTCCTGCAGCTCTACTTCACCACTCATAAAGCATACCCCCCTGCAGGTGGAGACCAGGGCCTTGAACCTGGGTTCTCCTGAATTTTCACATGTGTGCTTAACCAGGTGTGCCACCACTAGGCCCTCATCTTAGCTTTTCATATGGCAGCCAATATATCCAATGTGGCTGAGGGGCAAAAATCACTGCTGGGCCTCCCCAGGAGATGAAAAGAAAGATTCTATGACTGCTAGATTTCCTGTTCTGCCCCTAGTCTTACCCTAATGCTAGGAAATATTGGTGTCATAGTAAAACCTAGTACATCCTCTGAACTGGTTAGCAAGAACAATACCTGTGATTACTGCTGGTGGCACTAGACCATCTGACTGTCTCTTAGTTTTCACTCCCATTGTACATGCAAAGAAACCAGGGCACACAGGGAAGTCAGATGACTTGTCCAAGATGGCACAACCAGGGAACAGCAAAGTCAGGTTGGAATGTCCACCTATATGCCCTCTAAGGTATGTTACCCAATGTGGGACAGTGAAGAAGACAGGAGGCATTTTATCAAGAGCCCTGCCAACCCACAGAAGCCCTGGGTTCCACATCCATCTCAAGAGAAATAGTGGAACAATTAGAAGAAGAGAGTTCAAGAGTCAGAAAGCTTGATCTCTGCTGAGAACCTGTTACAAGGGAAGATGAAGAAAATACCCAAGCTTGGGAATCTGGTTGAGAAAGTAGAGAAAAAAAATCCTGCACTGGTTAGGATAGAATGGGGCGTACTTTTCTGCATGCTTCTCTCAATTCATACCAAATAATATTGCATCCGCCGATCCCAACCTAATAAATGCAATGAGTGCCACCTCAGCATGCTTCACTTCAGACTGTGTCCAGAGACTTGGTGTGGAATGAAAACCCTTCAGCTTCATTACTTGGGTGAGACCTTTCCTTTCATAGGATTCTCTAATTCCATTCCAGGCGGTTCACTTCCTAACAAAGTCCCAAAACCTAGATATAGACCAGGTCTCATGAGAGACAGCATATGTTCACATGTATCCATAAACTAGGGCAAAATATATTACCTGAAAGCAAAAATACATTACCTGAAAGCAAAAATACATAATAGTCTGCAGTGAATACCCCCCAGCACTTCATCTGCACTATTCCAGCCTTTAGGTCCATAATTGTTCAACAATTGTTTGGTTTTGTATGTTAACTCTCTTTTCAGCCACCAGGTTCCAGATGCCAGCATGATGACAACCAAACTTCTCTGGACAGAAAACCCCACCAATGTGTCCTGGAGCTCAACTTCCCCAGAGCCCCACCCTACTAGGGAAAGAGAGAGGCAGACTGGGAGTATGGATCAACCTGTCAACGCCCATGTTCAGCGGGGAAGCAATTACAGAAGCCAGACCTTCCACCTTCTGGAACTCATAATGACCCTGGGTCCATACTCCCAGAGGGATAAAGAATGGGAAAGCTATCAGGGGATGGGACGGGATACGGAGATCTGGTGGTGGGAATTGTGTAGAGTTGTACCCCTCCTATCCTATGGTTTTATTAATGTCTCATTTTTTAAAAATTAAATAAATAAATAAATAAATAAATAAATAAATAAAAAGGAATAGGGCTTCCTTCAGCCTAGAGTGATGCCTGCAACTTCCTTTTGGGTTGGGAGTGGTGGGCAGCAGGGAGGAACCCAGATTGACCAGATTTTGCTGTTCAGACATGCCAAGGAGGATTTAGTAATTAAACATGGAACTAGCAAGTCCCCTTCCCTGTCATGAAGCAGCCTGGCCCTCGACTGCTGTCACAGTGCACTCTGATCTCTGTGACTTCAGTTTTACTCACAGTAATCCATCCTCCACACATCCACTCAGGCCCATTTTCTTAAAGACAAGCCAGTCCATGTTGTTACTGGTTTAAAAGTCTTCTACCCACCCCACCCACACAAGCTTCCCCACCAGACCTAGGCTGCTCAGTATATTGTGTAGTACCCCTTCTAGGCCTGGCCCTGCCTTCTTGTGCCAGCATTCAACACCCTTGTCACTGGCCTCACATCCTCCAGCATGGCCTTCCCAGCTCTACAGTAACCTTGGTGCCACGCCCCTCCCCACCGCCTAGTTCTCAGCTCTGGAATCAGAATCTCAGGGGAGCATTCAAGCTCCAATGGCCTGGCCACACCCAGAACAATTAAATCAGACTCTCTTGGGAGTGGGGCTAAGCATCAATATTTTTAAAAACCCTCTGGTGATATCAGTGCTCAGCTGGAGCTGAGAACCACTCTCCTCTCTTTGAACCAACCCACTCCCCTGAAGATGCAGTCAAGGTGTCTCATCTAATCATCAAATATTTATTGAATTGGCCACTATTCTAAGCACTGGATATAAAAATAATGATAGCTAATATTTATTGAGTACCTGCCATATGTCAGATGCTGTCCTAAGTACCTTACATATCATTAAAATGATCAGAACCTCTGTGAAGTAGGTACTGTTAGTTCCTTCACTTACACATGAAGAAATGAAACATAAAGAGGTAAAGTGACTTCTTTGGGGTTATACTGCACCAAGACAATTTGTCCTTTTATCCTCAGACTCTAAGGATGGACTCATGAACAAGGATACATAATAGAAGGAAGCAAGTGTTAAACAACAACAACAACAACAACAAAATACAAGCTGACAGCAGGGGGAGGGAACTTCATGAAGCAGGTCTGCAGGTGTTTCTCTTTCTCCCATTTCTCTCTTCCCCTTTCATCTCAATTTCTCTGTCCTGTCAAATAAGATAAAATAAAAAATCAATAAAGGAAGACAGGAAAAATAGAAGGAAGGAAGAAAAAATAGCCACCAGGAGTGGATTTAAGATGCATGTATTGATCCCTATCCATAGTCCTGGTGGAAATAAAAGAAAAGTTGAGAGCCCACAGGGTAGCTCACCATGATGGGGCGGCACCTACGTTGCCACAAGCATGCCCCTAGTTCAAGTCAGGCCACTACTACACCAGGGGAAATCTTTGGTGCTGTGGTGTCTTTCCCCTCTCTGTCTGTCTCTGTCTACCTGAAAAAAAGTCACACCTGGAGTGGTGATGCTCCAGCAGTGGCCAAAGCCAGAAAAACAAACAGAGTAAGAGCAGCAGATAGAGGACAAAAAAGGTAGGCCACCCCAAGGAGCAATATTCAAATGTTGTCCAGAGGCTGAGAAACCGTCAAGGAGAAAGTGGGGACATGGTGCTTCAGGCAAAGAACCCAGGACACAAGCAGATCCAGAGAGGGGAAGGAACAGGATGTGCTATGCAACTTAAATGAGGGGGGACAGAACAGGTCACCTAATCAGCTAAGCTGCTGTTCGAGAACAATAGTGTCTTCAGCTAACTGTTCATTGTGCCCTTTGAGAGTGGGCCAGAGGAGCCCATGAAGCCTGAAGGAGGCTGCTGCAGCTAGTGAGTGAGAAGCCTCTGAAAACTCTCCCTGGAAGTCCTGCATATTCTTCACTACCAGTTATCACCACCATAGTGCATTATATTCGTCTGGTTACTTCTCATCTCCCCATTGCACTGGAGACAGCTTGAAGACAGGTGTCACGTGTAATGGGGCTTGGTGACCCAGTACTGACCAACTAGCGGCTCAGTAGACATCTGCTACCTGTAAGGGAGTTGAATGGAGGCACTCCAGATTGATCACGTTGGCAAGAGCCTGAAGAATTTCAAGGAAGGGTGGTCCGGGAAGTGGCACAGTAAATAGTGTTGGACTCTCAAGCATGAGGTCCTGAGTTCAGTCTCTGGTGGCACATGTACCAGAGTGATGTCTGTTTTTTTCTTTCTCTCCTCCTATCCCTCTCATTGATAAATAAATTACACAAACACACACACACACACACATATGGAGCTGGGCTGTAGTGCAGTGGGTTAAGCGCATGTGGCTCAAAGCACAAGGGCCGGCTTAAGGATCCTGGTTCAAGCCCCTGGCTCCCCACCTGCAGGGGAGTTACTTCACAGGCGGTGAAGCAGGTCTGCAGGTGTCTGTCTTTTTCTCCACCCCTCCCCTCCTCTCTCCATTTCTCTCTGTCCTATCTAACAACAAGAATAATGAAAAATAATAAGGGCAACAAAAGGGAAAATAAATAAATAAATAAATAATTTCAAGGAAGGTAGGAAACTAAGGCAAGTCCCTCTGTCTATCTCCTCTATTGGTTTGGGGATTTTAAAGACCTTGGCCTTCAGAAAGTGCTATTACATCAACACCCCTTGCTCCCAGCAAGACACTGTCACCCCACCCTTGTTGTTGGTCACAGACAAGTCAGATGGGAGAGCAGAGTCAGAACTATGGTGAATCTGCAGCTTTCAACCACCAGCAAACCCTGTTAGGCAGGGAAATGGGGTGGGCGGTGGCCTAAGTCCAGATCCCAGCTGAAATAGCAGAACCCCGGAATTCTTGGCAGTGCTGGATGCTTTAAATATCCCAGGGATTTAGCTGGCAGTGTGGGCACTGGCTCTGCCCTGGGTTTCTGACACTAAAGGTAAGGCTAGGAGAGGACAGAGGGTAAGTGGTGAATGACTCTAAGAAGGCATTCAGGTAGTGGCAGAACTAGGCTGGGCATCTGAGGTTTTCTCCTCATTGACCTTCATGACCATGTTGACCATTTCCGAAGGTCTCTACCTGGAGGTGCTGAAGCTTCCTTGGACACAGAGTCTCCAGAACAGAGGAAACCAGCAAGATCCTTGGAGGAGACAGTCAGACAGGTCCCCTGAGGACACAGGAACCGCTACCCCCCAGCAGAGACCAGTCTGCCTTTCTATCTCGTTAAGATCTAAGCAGGACAGTGAAAGGTGCAGTTACAAATTCCAGTTCTGCCACTTCCTAGTAGTGGATGCCTGAGCGGGTTACTTAAGCTTTGTCTCTGCTTCCTCACTCTGAGACAGAAAAGACAGTGGCATTAATAGTCATGTGTCCTCGGGCTGTTGCAGTGTTTCAAAGACTTACAAAACAGAAAGTGCTTAGAAAAGTCCCTGACAAGAAGCAAGTGCTTATTCAGTGCATATATAGTATGTACTTCCAAGGTCAGAGTCAGAACCAAGGGTCTTGGACAACTGGCCAACCTACTCTGTGCCTTGGTTTCCCTGTCTACTAAATAGGGACTTACTCACCCCTATGAGTAGCTGGAGAACAGCCACAAAATATCAAGACAATTGAAAAAGTTGAGAAGTTCAAAAGAAAAAGTTTCCTACATATGAAAGCTTGGATGGGCAGGTGATCTCATCGCAGGAAGACAAAGGGTACTATAAATGACCCCCGAATCCAGCAAGCTGCATAGGTTTTATGGGCCCTGGGGCCCAGACCACTTTCCTGAACATCACCAAGAATTTATAGACTCCTGTCATGGTCCTTCTGCTCTCTTGTTTAGTTGCCCTCCGTGCAAACCTGGTGTTAGCAGAGCCTTAGCTGCCCTTCCAGGAAAAAACATAATCTGCTTTGCATTTAGTCATCAGTTGGTTGGGGAGAAAATTGTTTCCCTCCTGGTCTTTCTCTGCTGGGGGTGGGGGTGAGGGGGAGGATTGGAACCCAAGCCCATGAACCAGCTTTCTGCAATTCAGTCAATGATGGCTGAGACCTCCTTGGGCCCTCTTGGCATTTCAACAGGAAAGACCAGACCTGCTAGAGAAGGGATGAGGGATTGAGGGCAAGGAGAGTTTTCTCTGTTACCATAGCAGGAAGTCACATGCAGGATTTTGCCAAGTGCAGGCTAAAGTTTTTGTTTCAGATGTGGGGGGTGAAAGGGGAGATAGCACAACCAGCACAGCCCCAGATCCTCCCCTGCTATTGTAGCATACCCTACTCCACGAGCTGTTCTTCAGACCTTGACTTTCTATTTTCTTTTCTAGTTTGCTTCTCTCTCTCTCTCTCTTTTTTCATTGTCCATGCTTTACCACTCTGTGATAACTTTTTCAGATAAACACAGGAGCAAAGAGAGAGAGAGAGGAGAGAGGAAGCACCAAAGCTTCCTTCAGTGTGGTGGGGACTAGGCTTGAACTGGGTCACACACAAAACAAATCAGCACACTATCCAAATGAACTATTTTGCCTGCGTAACTGTCTGTTTTTTTTTCCCCAAGCATAAAAAGTACCTGCCCTATCTAACCTATAGGATGCTGGATAAATAAATGGGGTAATGATGACATGGAGAGATATAGGAGAAGATTCACGGAGCACTATGGCCACAGAGTGGTCAAGAGTGTGGGGTACTGATCTTATACAGCCCAAGCTCTCATCTCAACACAGCCTGTTCCCGGCTGAGTGACCTCAAGTGAAGTCCTTTCCCTCCCTGTGTCTCTGCTTCCTTTTTTGTAAAAAAAAAAAAAAAAAAAAAAAATTAGGTGGGCACATCTAATTCATGCAGCTGAGCAGGTGACTCAGCACACGGGAATTGCAGAGGTGAGACCCTGGGTTCAGTACATGGTACCTCATATGCCAGAGCAGATTGGTACTTTGGTAGATCCCTCTCTCTTTACATAAATACAAAAAAAAATAATAATAAAAGGAAGAAAGGAAGGAAGGAAGGAAGGAAGGAAGGAAGGAAGGAAGAAAGAAAGAAAGAAAGAAAGAAGATAAAGGGAAAAGAAAGGATGTTTACTTTATGAGGTTTTCTTAGGATAAAGAAGGATAGTGTTTCTTAGCTGCTGTGGCTCAGCAAATGTGGGCAGCTGAGACAGACCCAGTCCCCGAGGGAATCTAGAGGGGTGATTAGAGGCATTGAGTTTCTGTTTTCCCTCTCTCTCTCTCTTTCAGGCTTTCTTTCTTTACTTTCCTTCCTCCTCTTTCTTCTTTCTCCCTCCCTCCATCTATCTATCTATCTATCTATCTATCTATCTATCTATCTATCTATCTATCATCTTTTGTTTCTTTTTTCATCACTTGGGCTTCACCTCTCTGAGGTGACATTTTCAGATAAAGATAGAGACAGAGAGAGGAATTGGGTTCATATCCTAGGTGGGCCATGCAGTTCCTGTGTGATCTGAGCAGGTAAACAACCCATCCCAGATAGTGTAAGAATTCTCTCATTTTATGAAAAATCCCACTTCCCAAGAATCTAAGTCCCACATGTCCTAGGAAAATGAACTCAGCTAGTTGCCCCAGACCCTGAACAAATCCTGTTTCTATTCTGATCTTGCTTCCACATCTGCACACAACCCTTCTACCCTGCAAAGGTGGTAGGGTTACACATTAGAGAGTGTGTGTAAGTGGTATCATCAGCAAATATCTCACTAGTATTTAGCGCGTGCTAGACACTCATGACAGCCCAAGGAGGAGGAGTCACCCCCATGTTACAGAGAAGGAAATGAAGCAGGCTCAGGGAGGAGTGACCTGTTCAAGGTCACACAGCACCCAAGAGGAACCACTGAGAGTTTAGTACAGAGGAAAGTTTAGAGAAAGAGCTCACAGGGTAAGGTACATGCCTAGCCACACACATGGCCCAAGTTCAAACTCTGATACCATTTGGGAATGCAATAACAGTAAGAGAAGCATTGTTACTGGTGTTATGGTCTCTCTCTCTCTCCCTCTCCCTATTCCTTTCTCCCTCTCTTTATCTGAATGAAAAAGTTGGCCCAGGAGCAGTGGAATTGCAATTGCACACATGAGAGTCCTGGGCTCCACTAAACAAACAAACAAACTAGCTAAGTCAGACTATGTGACTCCTGGGTCTTAATCACTGTGCTAAACTTTCATTCACATAACAAGTACTTACAGGGGCTGGGATGTGGTATATGCAGCTAGGCATACATGTTACCATGAGCAAGGACCTGAAGGTTCAAATTCCCATCCCCACCTGCAAGGGGAACAGTGAAGCAGTGCTGCAGGTATTTCTCCTTCTCTCTTATTATCTAGCTGCCCTCCCTCTTAATCTCTCTTTCCTATCAACACAAAATAAAAATAAAGAAAAAATAAGTGGTTTCTAGAAGTGCTGGATTCTTCATGTAGGCACAAAGCCCTACTGATAAACCTGGTGGCAACACAAAAATTAAATAAGATGAAAAACAGCCCAGTTTACATCCAGTACAGGGTGTAAATTAAGGTTCTAGGCCCATAGGAAGGAGTGGAAAAATAAGAATAAATTGCCTTCTACTTTATTTGTCAACAGGGCTTTTGTTATTTTGCTTTCTGTATTTGATAGGACAAAGAGAATTTGGGAGAGGAGTGGAAGATAGAGAGGAAGAGAGATAGAGAAATACTTTCAGGCCTGTTTTACTGATCATGAAGCATCCCCCCAGCAGACGGGGGGAGGTGGGGCTCAAAACCAGGTTCTTGTGCTTAATCAGGTGTGCCACCACCCAGCCCCAGTTGTCTTCTACTTCAGATTCCTCTTAGTGGAGGTTCCATAAGCAAGGGCAGATGACAAAAGGCCTGAGCAGGGAGCATTGGGGTATCCAGAGCCTCACTTCTCAGCAATCTCATAAAAGGCAGATGTGTAGAGGTGCCTCTCCTGAGGAGGCTTCCTGGAGCCATGCATCTTGATTCTAGGAAGTCTGGTGTCTAGAGTAGCACACTCAGGTCCTGGACCCATCACTTACCTACTTTGCTGCCCAGGTAAGTAAAGGACATAAAGGTGGTGCCAGCTATTCTTGCTTTTCCAGAATACTAGCTTCCTTTTCACTGTAAGTGACAGTAATGGGACAGAGAGATGGACTTCATAACCAAGGCAAGTTGTATGGTGTGACACAGACTCAAGTCCTGACAGGCCTCAACATGGAGGTATAAGGTAGGGACTACAAGAAGCATGGAGAGAAGGGACCCTCACTTTATCTGATCGCAATGGTACTCCCTTTACTACCTTTACTCAATTAGAAATCTCAGGTCCTAAGCAGTTGATGCTCCCAAGTGGTCTGTCTCTTACTGAGGGAAGGGGCTGGATTCCACAGAATGGTAGGCTCCCAAGGTAAAACCAAGTTCCCTTCTAATGCCCACTGGCCTCCGCATCCCTGGGAGCTAGCCCTAGTTGAATATGGGCCTGGCCTCCCTGAAGCTTGATTGGGGTTGAAGCCCAAATCCAAAGGGCAAAGGGAATTGCAAAAGGCAGATAACAGGGCCCCAATCAACTCCCAGAAACATGAGGTCCCAACTCTGGGGATATTGCCAGCTTCTGTGAGTCTTCCCAAGGTTCCCCAAGTCTTCCCCTGGATGCTGTGAAACTATTCAGAAACTGTAGGCATATAAGGGCAAGAATATTTCTCAGAACATTGGAGAGATATTCCACTCATCTCTCTTTTTTATTGCCGCCAAGGTTATCTCTGGAATTTGGTAGCTTCAAGACAAATTCAGTACTCCTAGAGGCTGTTTGTTTGTTTGTTTGATAAGCCAAATAGAAATTGAGAGGGAAGGAAGGGGGGGGATAGATAGATAGACAGATAGACAGATAGACAGACAGACAGATAGATAGATAGATACAGAGAAATAGATACCTGCAACACTGCCTCACCACTTGTGAAGTATAGGCGGGAGGCAGAAGCTTGAACCCAGTTCTTTGTACATGATGAAGTATGTACTCAACTGTGTGCACCATCCTCTAGCCCCTGATGACACTCCTGTTTTCTACCCCTGCACTACATCTTGAACTCGGGGATCACAGCATGTGACAGCCTAAATCATAAATAAGAATGTGGGCTCAGGGGACAAATTCTTGGTTTTGAATCCAAGTTCTGCCCTCTTACTAACTGACCTCAACCAAGTAGTTGAACTTCTCTGGGCATCTGTACCCTCTCCTGTAAGAAAAACCTGATCACTAACTCATCTTACAAAATAAACGTGGAGACATAGCAAGTACAGAAAACTTCATTGAAATAGTGCTGGGTGCACAGTGAACATTCAATACCCAGCAATCATTACTTTGATGGCATAATAGAAGATAATTCAATTCAAGCATGACCTGGTCATTCCATTAGCCTCTCTGGACTCAGGTTTCGTCAGCTCTAAATGGAGGCAATTCTACTTGCCCCACTTTGCACTGCCACAAGGTCCAAAGCAGAGAAACATGGCTGCACATCCAGCTTTTGAAAGCATCAAGTGCTGTGTCCCACGCAGATGGGGTGAATATAACGTGTACCCTAATCAATGTAAGGCAATGTAAACATAATGCTGGGGGTAGTGCGATACAGTGTACTATAATGCACTGCTTTCAAACCTGAATTGGGAGAGAAGCAAGACGGTGTGGGGAAGTAAGGGGAGGCAGACAAAGGCCGAGCGAGACAGGAACCGTGGGAATGAGGGCTGGGCTTCAGGAGCAGGGAATCAATGCTGCTCTGTAATTTAAAAACCAATATACAGTAAATATCAGCCTGATGCTGCAGAACAGCAACATGGCAGGGTATCCTGGTCCAGGATCACTCACACTCAGAGTCAGGCCAGTCACCAGTATGGGTCCCTGCACCTCTGTAGTTCATGATCGATTGCTTGCTCACTCTCTCTCCCTACCTGGGTTTAAGGAACAGCCTCCTCCCCCAGAACCTTCCAGCTATGGGCATATGTGCATGACCCGATATCTAAAGTGTGGGCTGATTACAGCCCTGGAAATGAGTTTGGGGCCTGATCTTTTCCCATGAAAGTGTACCGGTGGGTGGAAACTTCAAGCTCTTTTTTGTCCTGATTTTGTGCTGGAAATTCTAAATTCATGTGAGCTTTGCTTCCTCCCACCTCCCACCCCCTCAACATTCTGTCTGTCTGTCTGTCTCTCTCTCCTTTGAGGGCTACTACTTGATTCTGGTCTTTGTTGCTTCCTTGACTCCTCTCCCTCCCTCTGGTCACAGGATTTACCTACATTATCACTGTATGTCCCACCCCAGTGACCCCATTCCTACACCCAGGCTCACTCACAATCATTCCCTCTGAGTTTGATTCTTTTGTTCTGGCGGGGTTCACACTTTCTTCTGTGTCCTGTCTCAGAACATCCCGAGCCATCCCCCGACTCCCACCTCTATTTTTTGGCCTGTAGGATTTTTTCTCAGTTCCTTTAAAGCAAAATATTCCAGAAATATTTAATTAATTTTTATTTCCAGCAGGGTTGTAATTTGTGCTCAGTGCCTACATGATAAATTCACCATTCCTACCAGTCATTTTTTCTTTTTTTAAAAATTTGATAGGACAGAGAGAAATTGAAAGAGAAGCGATAGACAGACAGGGAGAGAGAAAGAGAGATACCTGCAGCCCTGTTTTACTGCTCATGAAGCTTCTTCTGTATAGGTGGTTAACTGGAGTCCTAACACATTATGAAGTATGCATTCAACCAGGTGTCCCAGCCAGCCCCAAGATTTTATTTGTTTGTTTCTGTTTTCATTGTTAACCAATATACTTACAACATGCTGCTATAAATAGAGCCTTACTGAAAAGGAAAGTAGAGTTGGAATGTTGAATTTCTATACCTTCTGGACCCAAATAACACAGCCAAGGCTGAGAAATTATCAGTAGATGGAACTCAAGTAGCATGGTTAAAGAAGTGAGATTAGATGAAGGAAAGAGGCTTAGATAATATCAAAACCCATCAAATTTCCTATTTAGCTCTGGCAGTGTGTGTGTGCGTGTGCGTGTGCGTGTGCGTGTGCGTGTGCGCGTGCGCGTGCACGCGCACGTGCGCGCGCGTTCATTCTGTGTTTTGAAACCAGGAAGCATCTTTCCCACCACCAGGTTCAGAACTGGGGAATGACTGCTACCCAGAGCAGGAATCAGAGCCCAGGGTCAAATTTCTTGCAGGCCTTCTCTCCATATGTGAAGCACACTGACCAGATGCTACCTTTCTTGACCAAAGATCCCAAATTCCAGGCTCCATGTGTACCTTCAGGGCCAAGCACCTGCCCCATCACATCTGGTCCCACAGCACCCATGAGAACTTCAAAAGGACCCAACACACACATCCTAGGACCATGACCCCACCCTTTGAGCCACTGTGATCTGAAGCCGGGATACTCTCCCCCACATTATGGTAGGCAGACATAAACTTCTTATCTGGTAACTTATTCCCCCAGGAATTTTGAATCCTCAGTCACCTTCACCCAAACACTACTACTGAAATTGTACAGTTTTGGTGATATTTATTTATTCATTCCCTTTTATATTGTTGTAGTTATAATTGTTGTTGGTACTGATGTCATTGTTGTTGGATAGGACAGAGAGAAATGGAGAGAGGAGGGGAAGACAGAGAGGGGGAGAGAAAGATAGACACCTGCAGACCTGCTTCACAGCTTGTGAAGCAACTCCCCTGCAGGTTGGGAGCTGAGGGATCAAATCAGGATCCTTTTGCCTGTCCTTGCACTTTGCATCACGTGCGTTTAACCTGCTGTGCTACCACCCAACTTCCAAAATTGTCCTTAACCCCTAATCTGATCAGTGTGATTGTAAGAGTCATGGAGAGCTCTACACGATCATTTACTAACTTCCATGTCTCCATTCTCTCTCATGTAAAATGGTCCTTTCTACCTTGAAATATTATAGAGACCATCTCCTCAGACAATAATTTAGATCATCTACATATTAGATGTCAGGCTCAGGCAAAAACTAGTAGGGTCATGGGCCTCTTGGAATATACCTAAAATAGACCTACTAGATTTTTCCAAAATGGAGACCCAAATCTTCATCTGCAATATTCCAGCCTTTAGGTTTATGATTAGTCAACAATTTGTTCTGCTTTATATCTTAACTCTTTTTCAGCCACCAGGTTCCAGACCATACCATGATGCCAACATGACTTCCCTGGGCAGACGAAGCCACCAATGTGTCCTGGAGCCCCACTTCCCCAGAGCCTTGCCCCACTAGGGAAAGAGAGAGAACAGACCTGGAGTATGGGTCAATCTGTCAATGCCCATGTTCATTGGGGAAGCAATTACAGAAGCCAGACCTTCCTCCTTCTGCACCTCATAATGATGTTGGGTCCATACTCTCAGAGGGCTAAAGAATAGGAAAGATTTTAAGAGAGGAGATTATATACAGAGCTCTGGTTGTAGGAACTGTGTGTAATTGTACCTCTCTTATCCTCTGGTTTTGTCAATATTTCCATTTATAAATAAAAAATTAAAAAATGAAATATTATAGGGAGGGTCAAATGAAGTCAGGTGGTGAGTACTGTGGAATTCCTTGAGTCACTCCTTGGTTTCAGAGGTTGTTCTTCTCCATGCAAGGAAAATGTCATTATTGTCCTTACCCAGAGTAATGACAGTCCAGTGTTCACCATGTATTGGGCACCTGTCCAAGCTACTGACACAGAGTTATAAGTCTAATTTTCCTAAAACCAGTGGGAGGTGAATGTTTTCATCCCTCTCTCTCACCCCCATTCAGACAAGGAAACCAAGGCACAGAGGGAGTGATCTACTTAAGTTTGCATAGTCATGAAAGTGGCACCAAGTGTAACTCCAAGGAATAGGGGTACAAGTTCCCTATGCAAGAATGGGACTCCCTCTGAAATGTTCAATGCCTGAATGCTTCTGATTAATGTGCCTCTTTTAGCTACTTTAGTTACTTCTTATGACATGGGAATTCCCAAGAACAAAAACCCAACTTTCTTCCCCATCTAAGGAAGAATTCTCAAATGTAAGGAGTCTGTCTTGTCTATCTGTATTGGGAAATTCTGCAGATGTGGTTGAGTTAGGCAGGGCCCACAAACCACCCTATGCTAGTATGGCCAGTCCCTTTATCTACATATCAATCTTCTGCTTTGTCTTATAAATGACTAAAGGTCTCCCCACCATGTTATCCCCTCAGGGTATTGCTATCCCACCAGCTAAAACCATAGCAAAGGTAGCTAAGGAAGTTCCCAGCATGCCTTTTTTTTTCTCCACCCCCTTTCCTAGCCATCTCTGTTCCTGACTTGCTACTTCCGGTTTTATCCCATAAAACCCATTTCTGTTCCTGGTTTCTCTCTCTTCTTCTTCCTCTCCTTTTTCTCTCCCATGTCCCAACCTGGAGAAGGGCTGGCATGCAGAGCGGAAGGCGGCCATTGCGGTTTGGCGCCACGTGGCTTAATCCACTGTGCTCACACCCGCCTCTGGGGCTCTTGCATATATAAAGATTTGTGTTGCTACCACCACGAGCTTGGTTCCTGGATCCATCTCTTCTGCCCACTAAGCTATCCCAGCATTCTGGCACCCAATGTGGGGCATGAACCCACGACCCTGAGAGTAAGAGTCTCATGCTCTACCCACTGAGCTAGCCAGGCTAAGCTCTCTGTGCCTCCAGGCCAACCCACTTCCAGCAACCTTGTGCCCCAGTTCTGGCCCATCTATAGGCTATGAAGCCATCCCTTCCACCTAGTGCCATGGCCCTCATTTGCTCTGTGCTTAGAAGATGCAACTTTGGCAGAGGATCCAGGATTTATATCTATTCTAGGGTCTCCCCTCTGTGCCCCTTCCCCCCAGATCAGCCCCTGTAGTGCACGTAACCAGGCCAGGAGGAAGATTAAATGGTTCCTTTAGGGCCACCTGTCCTTAAATTGGGACCTGACCCCCAAAGCTCTTCATCCTGTCAGCTTGTATTTAGGTGAGATGGTAAGATGTCAGCTTAGAAGGGAAATGAGAGAGGAGGCTGGGAAAGCAGTTGGGGGGTCTTTATCACCACCACCATCACTGCAGTGGTCAATTTGTCTTCATGAAGTTAATCATGGGTGACCTTCAGGTAAGTACACACACACACACACACACACACACACACACACCAACACACACCTAGGCAGGGCTAGACAAAGTTCAGGAAGCTAAATCACAGTCTTCAGAGCAGAGGGCTAGAAGGCTGTGTGCCCAGATGTGCTGGAGAAACGACTCATCCCTGTAGTGTCTAGGTTTGCTGGGCAGCACACAGTAGGTATTCAAGAACTGCTTGTTGAATTCAACTGCACTAATAGTAACTGCTGGATTGCTAGTACATCATGGAAGAATGGAACAAAGAACATGAACTTGATCACCAGATTCTAAACTAGCAGGCTCTGCTGTCCTTAGAGCTTTAAGAAGAGTGGTGAGGCACTTGAAGACTCAAAGGCAGACTCATCCCTATGCAGATGACAAAGTACAGAACTCAAGGGCTCAGGAGTCAAGGGGGGTGGAGAGTATAGAGAATGAGACAAAACACATTCATGATGTCCACCCTTTGGTCCCTAATAGCTATTATGAGATATGGCCATGAAAGGGCTTCCTCAGTCCTACAAGGTCCTCTCTTGCACTTGATCTCATCAAAGACAAGACAGAACTGTACCTTGAAGGCTTACTGGGTCACCTTACAGGGGCATGTCTAAATTGTCAGAAGGTCAAGCGAGCACTCCTGAGTGGGTATTTATGTGAGCTTATGTAGGAGTATATAGAAGAGTGTACTTGTGCATGTCTTTGCTCAAGAATGTGAATATACTATAAATATGTGAATATACTATAAACTTGCAGCAGTGTGTGTACTTGTGTGTGAATGTCTCTGTGGGAGACAAATGTGTAGGAATGTGTGTGCATTTCTGAATGTATGTGTGCTATATGTCAAAATCTGTATACATGCACCAGTGCAAGCATGGATGTGTGACTACAGAGCAGAGTGCATGACTGTGTTTATGCATGTGTGTGTGTGAGGATACTGATATGTGTGGGTGAGAGTATGTATGTGTGACTGTGCAGGGTTTGTGTATATGTGTGTACTTGCAAGGAGTGTACATGTGTGCATATGTGCATGTGTGTGAGCATGTAGGTTGAGTATATGTGTGTACTCTTGGGAGGGTGTGTACATATTTCTGCTAGCAAACTGAAGTATGTGTGTGTGTGTGTGTGTATGTGTGTGTTCACTCATGGGGATAAGTATCCATGTGTGTGAAGTGTGAATGAACATGCAGGAGTATGTTTACATGTGTACTAGTGGGGGTGTATAAAGGTGCTATGCATGCAGGTTTGTATAAGTATATGCGTTCTCATAAGTGTAGATGTTCATGAATGAGACTTCAGGACTGTGTGTGTATACATAAAGGTATGGGCATGTATATGAAAGTGGATGTACAGGAATGTCTACATGTGTGCACTTCTAGGTACAGAATGTATGAATGTGCTTGAGTACATATGTGAACACGCTGAAGTGTGCATGCACATGTTAGGGTTGGGGAGGGAGGAGACACACCTATTCATTCTCACTGCTGCCCTAGGATCCTGGTCATATGAGAAGGAGTCTAGTCATGCATCTGGGGAAGAGTCAAGGCAGCCCTAGGGAACCCTACAGAGGAAAGTAGTAGGTCAGTGCTGTATGGGAGCAGAGGAGGATGAAAGGGAGGTCAGAGGACAGACAAGTCACTTCCAGGACCAATGGCTTAGCATATACACTTCACTCTGAGGCTAGTTACTGGGTATATAAATCAAGAGATCAAATACTTGAGCTGAAATGGTCTTGGAAGAGCACGCAGGTCCTGTTCTACAGGTGAGAACAGGAGGCAGAGGGCATGCCCCATGCCAACTGGTAAACGTCCACATAGCCCAAAGGAGAGTTCATGCCAAGTTCCTCTGTACCCCAGGGAGTACTCCACAACTAGATATACTTCCTTGTTCTCTACAAGGACCTCCAACCTGTTTCTCTAGGTCACTGTTCTTCTCACTTCCTTCTGCACCAAGAGGACTATCCAGGAATTATAAGCTTCAATATGAGAGACACTGAGTCAAGGGATCAACTTTGGTCCTCCAAGAATATTCAATATTTGTTTAGAACACAGCACCTCATCTTACATTCCTAGTCAGATACTTTCTAGGAGTTTCTGGATACTTACAATGAAAAAATGTCTTCATCTTCACTGTCAGCAGCCCAGAGGCCCCCCCACATGTCTCTCACTGGGCTGAGTCCACCTCACTCCCAAGGCTCCACCAGTTACAGATGGGAGTGGGGAGCAGAGAGAGTCATATGATAGCAAGATCAACTTTATAACTTCTCCAAAGTATAAGCTTCTATAGCCCCCCTCAGAATTGTCTGGGGAACAGAGGGGATCTCTTATCTGCACCCTCTGTTTAACCAAAATCACCTTAATATGAGGAGGAAGGGTAGCTGTGATGGAGAGCACTAGCTTTGGAGAGAGGAGTAGAAAGTGTCTCTGTGGAAGAGAAGATGAAAATACAAAGCAAATAATGCATCCCAGAGAAGCTCATTAGAGACCTGAGTTAAACTGAAAGGGAAGATTATTTCTTGTTTACTGAGACTGAAGTTTGGGTTGGGTGGGTGGGGGGGGAGCAGGAAAGGACAGATTGAGAATGTCCAAGCAGGAAGTCAGGAAATGCAGAATCAAGAGGGCTTTCAAAAGACCCAGGATTCTGCTTCTCACATTGGGCTGGGCAGATTGACTGCAGCTTAGCCTAAACCAGTGGGTGAATTCAGGCAGGACATGCCAATAATAAATGCACTGACTTCTAAAGAGGCTGACTTTGGAATCTGGCAGTCTTTCATGTTTCAGAACTATTCTAAGAAAATCCAAGCTCTCTTACAGGTAATCCCATGCTACTTGATGAACTGCAAGAGCCCAGTTTTGTTAATTAATCCAACTTGGTACAGTTTAACACCTAAGTTCTGATCTGTCCTTAAGCTTGACTTGTTCCCCGTAGCCTTGGTCTTGAGATATATTTGAAAAATTAGGCCTTGATATGTACAAATAAAAGACCTCCTGGTCTTCAGTTGCTTCAAAGCAAGGTCACACACAAGTTTTCCATGTCCTCCAAAGAGTCCTGTACTCCAAAGAACCCTCGGTGACAATCAAGAAAAATGCCTGAGAAGATTGCTTAAACTTGCTTGGGGCTCAGGTATTTGGATTCAAAAGTTAAACCAATCTGTGACCCAGTGCACAGTTCCTTCTGGTTTCTCATGCCTTTTCCTCTGACCCTCTTTTCAAAGACTAGTCTCCTATACCAGCTCTTCCTCCCATCTGGGAGGCTTTTTGTATGCTGAATCAGCTCTCAGAGGATGCTGATGGGCCACCAATGGACCACACTCAGGGTAAAGACATGTCAGAGAGAACTTATCTCCTTACCATCTTCTGCATTTTACTTGCCTTGCCCACCCACCTTTAAAAAAAATCTATTAGCATGAAGACATTCATTCTCAATGGAGGCAACAACGCCCCCAAGGGAGCAAAACTGTATGCTTGTGAGGGGTACAAATAAAGCATAGAGATAGTATACAAAATGATAAGTATATATATTTCTGATTTATGTGAGATATTGAATGTTTGTTGTTTTTGCAATTAAAAAAAGGGTTCCAGAAAAGGCTCCTTGGGGCAGGGAAGAAGAGGGTGTGATAGAAAAGAAAGAAGCTCCATAAACACCAACCTAAGGAAAATGACTTCCATCCACCTGGGTGCCAAAACTTTTATGGCAGCGGCCTAAGTATAAAAGTAAATGCTATACAAGTCAGTATATCTCTTCCTATTTCCCATCATTGAGTCTTTGTACTACATGCCCCTCTTCTGCAGGGTCTGATTCTTCCCTTTTCCCAGAAGACACAGTGCCCACTGGCTAGTCTGACATCTTCTTGGGTAACTCCAGGCCCACATGAAACCACTTCATCAAACACCACAGTTATTACATGCCTAGGCAGGATAGCATTCAAGTGTCTATGATGGGACATTTTGTGTACTGAGTCTCAATGAAAGCGTCAGAAACACAACCCTGAAGGCTCAGTGAATGCATGAAGCTTACCCTGCCCTGCTACCCCATCAATCTTGATAAGTCAGCATTAGCATCTTAACCTAACAGGCTTGAAGGGAGTAGAATCCCCGCACACCCACCCTAGACACACACACACACACACACACACACACACACACACACACTGCTCTGTGGCAGAGATGGTTCCTCTGATTTGTAACACAGTGCTGCCCCCCTTATCTCATCTTCCACTAAGACAGTGCTGACTACTGGAGAAGCTTTAAACAAATGAGCATGAATAGGTAGGGCAGAGGTAAGCATAGAGGCTGAACACCAAGGGGTTCTGTGCTGTAGGCTGTGAAGTCACCTCCCCAACCAGGCCAAGAGGGCAGCAGGATTAGAGGGGTACCTGTTTTCTTCAGCCCTCTCTCATACCTGGAGAAGAGTAGTACAAACAGGTAAGATGGTCATGAGAGTGAAGTGATGCCACTTCTACTTACCAGCTACCTGGCCTCAGTCTCCTCATCTGTAAAGTGGAGGTTATAAAAGTGACAATTTCACAGGACTATAGGAAAAAATCAATGAAAGAATAATGTAAAGCTTTTAGCACTATGCCTGGTTTATAATAAGATTTTTAAAACTAGTCAAATCTGAAAAATTAGCAATCAAGTTTGTTTGAAGTAGCCCATTCTGTTAAATCCAAAGAAAATTCTCAGAGCATTCATTCTTCCTATTCAGTAGCTTATCCTAGAAACTCTCCAAATTCCCAGCAATCACTGAGAAAAGAAAGAGAGAAAAAGAGAAAGGAAGAGAGAAAGAAAGAAAGAAAAAGCAAGATTTGCATCCTCTGGACTATCTGGGCTTCTGCCCATCTAGGAATTGTCATCTCTTCCAAGAAGTCTTCCTGATTGCCCTCACCTTGAGCAAGTAGACATGCTACTTTCCACAGGCTCTGTTTAACCTAGCTTTCTGTTCCATGAAAATACTTTCCCTTAGGTTTGCTCATTATGGATAGTTCTTCCTTTCCAACGCTGTTCCAGTGAGTTCATTGCATGTCTAAATATGTACCAGAGTTTAAGCTTCTCCCCAACTGGAAGTATCCCTTAACTCCACAAATGAAAGCAGTTTGAATCACGGGCCCTGCATAGGCCACAGAGGAAGCTGTACCCATTTGCCTGATCTGAGTCTCTTACCATTTCTATGAGGCCACTCCTGGGGCCCTGAGAGGCAGAGTCAGGCAAAAGGACCAGAAACTGGGTCCTGAGGCTATCTCACACTCAAACCTCATAGAAGAAAGGAAGACAGGTAACATGTGTAAAACACACAGAGCCTGTGCTTTCTGCACAAATATGCCTGGCCATAAAACTCCAAAGCAAACAACAGAGAGGGAGGAAGCAGGTGTCAAAACCCCAGAGGTGACATTTGCTTCTCACATATCAATACCAAAGTTTCTGGAGGGTTTCCTAGAATCTTTTAATGGTTAGTTTATTTGTTATGGCTTCCCACCTCCCAACCCTCCAGGCAGTTCCATGGTTGGGGTGGGGGGTGGGGCTCTGGGGATACTACCTTCCCCCTCTCCCAACTCTTCCTTTTCCAACCAAACAATCCTCTGGATCTGAAAAAGGGGGTTGGGAATGCCAGAACAAATATCAGGTCGTAATACAACCATGAAGCATCTGCTAGCAATTTATTTCATCAGAGGATAAGAACACAGAGGCTCAAGGGATTAACAAAGATGGGGCAGGGCCAGAATTTGAACCCAGGTGCTCCAAATCTTATCCATGACAACTCTTTCAAATAAGACAGAACTCCAAATCCCACCCATGCCTAAAGGGGAATAAAACATCATAAAACACCCAAACTGTCATCATTTTTGTCCAGAGTCCAGTTCCACTTGTCTCTATCTGGTTGGTTTATGTTCTCCATCTCTAGATAAACATTCTTTCATCTAATAAGCTCCACAGGAATAGGAATAGCCCAAATGTCTATAATGTTAACTGTGCTCTTTCCACCTTAGGAGTGGGGACTTTCTGAAGGAAAGCAGAGCCTGCTCCAAGGGAAGCCTGTCATTTGAGACCAGAACCTCTGAATCCTTGATTTGATTTCAGAGCTACAGCCCAGAAAGGCAAGTCCCACTGCAGCCAATCTAGCAGTCTGCTGGCCAAAAGGTTGCCTGTTTCTTCTCACAGTAGCCCTACTTTTCTTGTCTGTGGTCCCCACCCCATACAACTTCCTTCCCTATCTTGATCTTGTCTTCTGGAAACTACCTGCTCACCCTCTCTCAAGCCACACTCCCCAGCTTCTCAGATTTCTGGGAAAAGAATTGGCCCCATAGAGAAGCAGAAAGTCTGAGCCCTACCAGGCAGCAGGCGCCCAGTCAGCCCCACAGGAGCTGGAACCCAACTCCCAAAGAAACACCACTGGAGGCTGGGGCAGAAATGACAAGTTTGCTGTTTATAGTCCCCAGGGCAAGGGCAGGAAGAGAAGTCCTTACATTACTGAGCAGAAATTAAACCGGAAACTCTAAATGGGCAGGCCTGAGCAGAAACCTGTAAAGAAACTCAGGAGAGAAAAGGAACTCCCAGCTCCCAGACAGAGTCAGAAGGGAGGGACATTTCAGCATCAGTACAAGACACCCCAGCAGGCAGGCAGGCAGGCAGGCAGGCAACTTGCATGGACCTTAGAGACTGAAGGCTCCAACTGAAGGCCCTTAAAAGCCTCTGTCTTCCCTGCACAACCTTGACCCTCTTCAGTCTTTAAGGTACCCCACAAGCACGTTCCAGAATTGGCCAGACTTCCTAAGAGCAGCTGTGTAATGCTCCATGCAAAGGGACCAGCCTAGGACAGAACCCCAATACCCAGATCCTTTGCTTCTGGTCTCCCCAGGATCCCTGCTGTGGCCTCTCCACCTTTCATTCCAAACTGTCCACCACCCACAAACAACATTCTATCTAGAACCCACCATCCCTTGGAACTTCCCAGGCAGAGACAGAAGGTTCACTCCCAACCATTACTCCTCCCCAGCTGTGGTGGTGGTGAAAGGGGGGAAGATGTTCAATTTTCTGAAGCACTCCCCTCCCATAGCCCCACAAAGCCAATGAGTCCTTTATAGTCACAAGAGCCCCTCTCTTGGATGGACACACGGACACACACACACACACACACACACACACACACACACACACTGTGGTGGGGCAGAGGGTCTGCTCCCAGAACCATGGTTATCACTCCAGCGCATAGCACCTGGTTCAGACAGGCTCCCTCTTTTGAAAGAGGTCTGTCTTGGGCTGCCTCTCTCTGCTGCACTTAGGATTGATCTGGCTCAGTCCCTTTCCCTGTCTCTGCTCAGGCTCCTTTCTCTTTCTTTCTCAGGCTCCGGTTTCAGGGGCTCCATCTCCCTCTAACTCACTGCCTCCATCCTTTGTACTGTGTGTGTGTGTGGGGGGGGATGACTGACAGATAGGCAGGAGGACACCACAACACCCCCCTGCTTTCATCTATGGTTTGTGCAAAGAGAGGCACTGTGAGCTCCCCATGGTGTTCCCTACCCAGGGGAACCCTAGAATCAGGGCAGGGCTGGGTGGGAGACAGACCTACCAAGCAGGCATGGTTAATGCCAGTTTCCATATTGCTTCATCATGCCATCCTGATACCCCAAGCTACAAAGCTACACACACACACACACACACACACACACTCCCCTGGTGGCTTTCCCCTCTGCCAGACTCCAAGATAGGTTCCCTGAGCCTGCCCTACCTGCCTTCCCAAACTGCAAGGATGTCTTTCTTCCCTCCACTGGCTCTGAGTCAACCCCTCTGTGCTGGCTTTACCCAACCCCATCAGCCCACAGAGCCCGGTAAAGCCTGGCATGGGACCCAGCCCCCAGCAAAAGCTCTCGCCAGGCCTCGGGTGTGGGAAGATGCAACAGAGTGGTCTGGCAGCAAAGTTCTCCTGCTGGTTTCAACATTTCCATCTACCTGCAGCTTCCCCTTGCCTTCCAGTGAGATCCAGCCTTGCAGGGACACACTGTCCCTGCCCACAGTCAGAGTTTTGCCCTTTAGCATCAGAAGAGGGGGATGGAGAAAAAGGAAGAAAGGAAAGGAAACCTTCTGATTTAAGGATGAGGGGGAGCGAAATGCTACTGACACTAATGCCTGGGCGAGGGGAGTGCTCAAGTGAAAAAGGGTGCAAAGTTCCAGGTTCTTTTGGGGGTCTTCAGTCCCACTCCAGCCCCCCCAGACACCCCCAGACCCTCTGGCACCACCAGCAGCGTCCACTCACCTGGGCGAGGCAGCATCTATCCCTGGTTGGCAGGTACTACGGAGGCCAGCTCCGCGGGGCGCCCGGGCTCCCCGGTCTGGCCACGCATCCTTCCCCAGGCTGGAGCTAAGCTCTCTGGCTCCTGGCGGGCAGGGAACGCAGGCAGATGGTGGCCTCGGATGTCCACGCTGAGAAAACCCTGAGCGGCTTATTCAGTTATATCCATGGCATTTAGTAAGGGAGGAAAAGGCACAGCTTGTTCTTTTTCTCTTCGGAATAAAAAAAATAAATAAGGCAGAAAGAAAAAAAAAAAAAAAAGGAAAAGGAAAAAGATGATCCTTTCCTAGGAAGATGCCGGTAGGCTTTTCCAAATCGAAGAACTGTGGGCATCCCCAAGAACCCCGGGCATCTTGGAATGTGGGGTGTCTTCAAGTTCAGAGGAGCCAGTCAGTGTGTGTGTGTGTGTGTGTGTGTGTGTGTGTGTGTGTGTGTGTGTGTGTGTGTGTGACAGGCACTCACACCCACACGCACACAAACACACTCCCCCGCACTCCCGCGTGCACAGTTCCTCCGCGCGCACACAGGAGCGCGTACACGACACACTCACACGCACCACGATCACACGCACGGAACAGGGATGCGAGCCCCGCCAGGGCTGCGGAGGCAGCACGCGGCCAGCGGTGGAAACAGCACCGCGGCCAGAGGCTCCTGGGAACGCAGAGCCTTTTGCTGCGTCCCCGCCCGCCTGCCCGCCAGCCGGCTCAGCTCTCTGGTGGCTCTGAAGCCCCCAGCGGCGACCCACAGAGCTGCAGGAGCCTGGGGCCGGCTTCAGCGCCCGCGCACCCGCCACCCCACTCCAGCGCACCCCTTCTGAGCCGCCAGAGCCGCCACTATACCCCGGGGAGGGAGGGGTCAGCGGTCCCAGCAGGGGGTGGCGCAGAGGCACAGGAGGTGGCCGATAGGCCAGCGTGGTCCGTATAAAAGTGAAGGGCCAGGAGCTGCGAGTGGCTGGGTGCCACGGCACCCCCTGCGCAAGGCGAGCTGAGCCTCCTGGGTTGCACCGCTGCAGCCTGTGCGGGTGCTGCCGCCTCACGTGCAGAGCGCTCTGTGCAGCCTGCAGCCGCCTCCTGCAGGAATATGGCTCTGGTACACTGCTAGACCTGGGATTGGGGACAGGAGGATCGCGGCCTCTCAGCACCAGACCCAGTTCTAATTCCTGCACCCTAAGCAGGGGATCTAGGACAAGTGAGCAGTCAGCTGGTGTATACACACACACACACACACACACACACACACACACACACGTACACATACACAGCTGGACTTCTATAGGAATACAAGGAGTGTAGCTTGGTGACAATTATTTGCACAGCCCTTTTACAATAGGTCCATTGCTTGAATTTCTCAGCACCCTTTATTTGATGTATACCAAAACGGAGGGCCAGAAGAGTTGTCCAAAGCATGCGGCAAGAATTTGAATCCTCATTTCGAGCTGACCGTATCAAGCCTGGAGCTAACCAGGTCTCCTCTCCTTTGGTTATCCTCTCTGCTCTCCGGGATCAGCTACCGGATCCTGGAAAGGTACGGTGGGTTCTGTCTCAGTGGGCTTCCCAAGAGGCTTGTGTACTTTTCCAAGTGAAACAACTGCTGTGTAATTACTGCTGGTATTCCAGTTGATAAACCCAGAGGGCAGGGAGAGTATCTCAATCCATCTTTTCTTTCCTAGTGACCAGTCCCAGATACCACAGGGAGGCATATGTGGTGTGTGTGTGTGTGTGTGTGTGTGTGTGTGTGTGTGTGTGTGTGTACGCAGCCCAGGATTGGCTCAGCTGGATCATTCCCTAATAATATTCAACCCTGCCTTCTTGTTTTCTGTGCAATGAGTCAAGGGAGGTTGCATATCTGCAGAAACCCAGACACTGGCATTCCATTGCTGGGGTAATCTCCATGCACACTCAGGAAACTGGCAGATCTGAATACTGCAACCCCTTCCTAGATTCTGGAAATCCGGGGGGGGGGGGGCAGGAGGGAGAGGAGAAGGCATGGCCTGGATTGTGTCAGGCATCTCAAAGTAGGCTGATGTAAGGAAAGAGAAGAGAGGCAGAAAGGAGCTGGGGATCGGGAGTGGTGGTGGGATTGAGGAAGGCTAAGAACAATGGGTAGTAGAAATAGGAGGAGAAGATAACTAGAAGGGGGGGCAGGTTTAGAAACTGTAGGGTGTGGTGGTAGGAGGAAGGGGCAAGATCAGGGGCAAGGAAGGGGAGATCAACATGGGGAGTTTCCTTCTTCGCTGGTCTGTGATTTTGGATACCTTAATGGAACAGTCCAAAGACAGGTAATAGTGAAAGGAAGTATTTGAGCCCAAACTCCAGTCTAAATTCCCATGCCTGTCAGGAGTAGCATGCTAGATTACCTTCTTACTACAGTTATCCAAGCTCAAAAGGGCCAGGCTAACACCAGAGCAGAGATGAAACCACTTTAAGAAGCCAGTGAAACATTAGAATAGTGTGAGTGATAACATAACCCAGTCCCATTTAGCAAATTGAACTAAAAACCCCCATCAGGAAATGTCCCTAGCTCAGAGACAGGAAAAGCCAAACCTAGATTACTTGCTTGTTTCTTTCTTACTGCGCCTCTGAGGCTCTGCAGTATATTACAGTTCCAGGCTTACTTTTTCAGATAGAGTGGGAAAGTTGTTGTGTGTGTGTGGAGGGCAGGTGCATCAAAGCTTCCCCCAAGTGCCATAGGAGTCCCATGTGGTATACCAGGGACTGGAAACTGGGTCTCACATAGAAAAACAAGCACCCTGCCAAGTGAAATGTCTTGCTAATGCCACCAGTATTACTTCTTTTTTTTCCTTATTTTTAATATTTATTTAATTTATTTTTCTCTTTTGTTGCCCTTGTTGTTTTATTGCTGTAGTTATTGTTGTTATTGATGTAGTTGTTGTTGGATAGGACAGACAGAAATGGAGAGAGGAGGGGAAGGCAGAGAGGCATAGAAAAAGACAGACACCTGCAGACCTGCTTCGCCGCCTGCGAAGTGACTCCCTTGCAGGTGGGGAGCTGGGGGCCCAAACGGGGATCCTTACACCTTTCCTTACACTTTGTACCACCTGTGCTTAACCCACTGCACTACAGCCTGACTCCCCAGTATTATTTCTTGTACCTTAGGGAAGATATCTTATGGGGATGAGTAGGGTGTTTTTTTTAAATCTTCTTTCCCTCACCCAAACTGAGCATTGGTCTAGAAGCCAGGTAGTCTGATCCTCAACTGTGGCTTTTCAATATAATGAGTAATGTGGAAAACCCCTTCTCTTGACAGGGCTGAGTTAGGTGATTTCTCAAGACTTGGGTGTCACACTCTACAAGACTTGGGTGTCACACTCTAGGATACCTGGAATGACATTGGAAAATGGAGAAGGGTGCAGATCAAGATGTACCTTGGGAATCCAAAATAAAAACTGTTATCACCACTCATAGGGTAAAGTTCCTAGTGTGGAAAGATCTTGTAATCCACACGTTTATAAAGAAAAAAAATCATGCTGAAATTCTTGCTTTTTTGACCATCCCTGGGCCAGGTACTTCTATACTACATGACTATTTTTACTATTACTAAAAACAAAGTAGAGCCAGGGGTTCTACAAGGGATAGCCTATTTGTGTGAATGAGACATGTATGACAGGGAAGAGGAAGTTTGTATACTAGCTATTATAATTATGGAATCAATCATAAGCATTTTGATTTTTCTGTTTTCCATTTTTTCTCTTCTAAATAGCCCTGTGATGATCACCTTTGTATTAAGTTTTTGTTTACATTATTGTTCCTTTGGGGGGGGCTTGATTCTCAAAAGTAAAATCAGTCAGCCAAAAGATATGAGCATTTTAAAGGGTCCTGGCACATACTTTCTCTGTTTCAGGTTTAGAATCAAGGCACTGAAGTGCAGGGCAGATAAGTGATTTCCCAGAGAGATCCCAGCAGGTAATTAGTGATGTTATCCAATAATTCATATATATATATATATATATATATATATATATATATATATATATATATGAATAGAGACAGAGAGAAATCATGAAGGAAGGGGAGGTAGGGAGGGAGACAGACAAAGACACCTACAGCCCTGCTTCAGCACTCCTGAAGCTTTCCCTTGAAGATGGGGACCAGGGGTTTGAACTGGGGTTCTCACACACTTTAATACGTGTGCTTAACCAGGTGCGTGACCCACCTGGCCCCTAGGATGTTTTCACATACCTTTCCATAGAAAGTTTATGCCCTGTGATCGACTCTCTATATCACAAGTGCACTGTCTCTAATCCTATAACTCCAATACTTCCATGTGAGAAAATTTCAGGAATGTGCAAGATGCTTCTCAGGGTATCACTTGATCCATTATGGCTCAAAGAGTGATTTTGTGAGCTAGGGAATAAGACAAATCTTGGAACATGGTTTCAAGATTTTGGAACCCTCCTCTTGCTACCTACTCTTCCTCACTGAGTCTAGTGCAGGGGCTAGAAGCTGAAAGTTATTATTATCTTTTATTTTTTTATTTTTATTTTTTGCCTCCAGGTTTATCACAGGGGCTTGGTGTCTGGACTATGAGTCCTGGAAACCATTTTTTCCTCTTTTGTTGCCCTTGTTTATTGTTGTTGTTGTTATTGCTTTCCTTATTGTTGGATAGGACAGAGAGAAATGGAGAGAGGAAGGGAAGATAGAGATGGGGAGAGAAAGATAGACTCCTGCAGACCTGCTTCACCATTTGTGAAGTGAACCCCTGCTGGTGGGGAGCTGGGGGCTTGAACTGGGATACTTACACCCTTGTGCTTCACATTATGTGCACTTAACCAGCTGTGCTACTACCTGGCCCTGTTGAAAGTTATTTCTAAATTCTTAGTGCTACATTCATTCAACTTCCTCTAGGATCAACAGTAGACCTAACCTGAGTTTATCCCAAAGACCTTATAGGACTTGGGCAAAGGCATAGGCTAGGCCAGTCCTGTGGTGTTGTTTTCTACAGATGCAGATGGTATCTTTAATCCTGCAGTGCCCTCCACTCCTCCTCCCTCTCCAAATGCTGGAGTAAGAAGCAGCCAGAATAAATTTCTATTAGGTGGTCTGGGAAGTTGTGCAGTGGATAAAGCACTGGACTCTCAAGCATGAGGTCCTGAGCTCAATTCCTGGCAGCACAGAGTAATGTCTGGTTCTTTCTCTCTCTCCTCCTATTTTTCTAATAAATGAAAATAAATAAATTCCTATTAATATGCATATGTAAATGAAAATAAATAAATTCCTATTAATATGCATATGTATTCCCAAATCCCTTAACAGAATGACTAACCTACAGCCACTAACGCAAGTTTATTTTCTAAATCCAGTTTATTTTTCATCATCAAGCCTGTGTTTAACTCTTTCCCCCTCCCCCCCTTCCCCCCTACCCCCCTTCCCCAGGCCTGGTATTCTGCTTTTACAGCCTCACCTTCTTGCCATGATAGAAAGCCAAGGGTAGGTTACTAAGGCATCAAAAAGTCAGGCAAACCTTAGACCTCTTATTCAATCAATGGAGAAGTCTTTGCCAAGTATCTGCTATGTACCACCTAGTACTTCACCAAATACCATGGAGGGGAAGAAAGAGGGGGAAGGGAATTTTTCTGGAAAGAAAGGACATTGATTAATGATGACAGCCTAGAAGGAGTATTGCCAAATGATACCCTACTTGTTCCTCAGAACAATCACACTAAAATGTCATTATCCCCATGTTACAAATACACCAAGTCCTATACAGGTCTACATTATGGCTCTGAGAGTTGGGATTTCTTGAGTTCTTAATGACTGACATTGTATTGGAAACCTAGTGTTCTGACTCCACACCCCAGTTTCTCTCTGCCTTATGTGTCAAGCAGTCTACCTAATGGATATTTGGAGTCCACAAAGTGGCAACTTACCCAGTGCAATCTGCAATGTGAAAAACATCTGACAAAAAGAAGGTCAAGACAACAGAGATCAGTTGGGAGGAGGCATTCAGAAAACCACCCTTTATAAGGGATTAGGAGAACCTAGAAATGTGGAGCAGTGAAGCTAGTCCTTAATTAGTGGCCTGCATGTTTATAGACCAGAGCTCCAGCCATCTCTCTGATGAGTGGGTATTGTGATGACCTATCTGAAGGAAAGAGACAAAGCTCCAAGCACCTCATCTTGCTTCACCTCTCTCAGTTACAGTCTCATTCCCATAATCAGGTGATGTGCACTATACTAGCACTGTTGTTGTCTGTATATTTACACTTTATTCTATATTACAATTTATTTCCTCTATTTTATTACAGTACAATATAAAGTATACTATGGAATAAAACTTGATATATATGGTGCAAAGGTAACATAAAACTATCTAAAGATCGTTGATAAGCCTACAACCAATACAGAAAACTTATCATTGAAATTCCAGTGATATTTCACTGATACTCCTGAAATACCAGAAAGGGGCAACCTCAACATTTTCTGGAAAATTTATTCATCATCTGGGCCTTAAGAATGGGACCTGGTCACTAAATGAGGGCTTCCTGTATAGTAAAAAGTCTTCCAGAGCAGAAAGTAGAGGATCAATATTCTGGTTCTTTTGTGTGGTCTTGGGTAAATCTTTCTGTCTTGCTAGTCCTCAGTTTCTCCATCTGTGATATGGAAGAGACAGGGCTGAATGCTCTCTAGGATCTGAAGGAAAGAGGCAAAGAAAACAGCCATCTGCAGGGCCTGGTAGTGGTACATCTGGTTAAGTGCACACATTACAATGCACAAGGACCCCACTTGCAGGGGGAAAGCTTCACAAATGGTGAAGCGAGTCTACAGGTGTCTCTCTGTTCCTCTCTCTCTCTCTCTCTCTCTCTCTCTCTCTTTCTCTTCACTCTAAATTTATCTGTCCTATCATATAAAGTAAATACAGTTAAAAATAAAATTATTTAAGAACAACAATAATCTGAAGCAGAAGTCTAGACAACAGAAGGCATTACCTGTCTTAGCTTTCTGCTACCTGCCAGGGACTCCCCGAATGTTAAGGGTGGCACTGAAGCAGGAAATACTAAACTAAGTATCACTTAGTTCCTTCAGACACTTGCTGCAGCCTCCCAGGGAATCCCTTCCCTTGCCGTAAGGCACTCAGTGTGCCAGTAATCTCTCTCTGACAAAGACTATTTCACTCTCCCAAACAACCTATGAGACAAATGCTGCCATGCCATTGTACAGATGGGAAGGCCCAAGCACAGAGATGCTGAGAACGTCTGAGAAGTCAGGAAGTTGACAGGTCACCAGGCATACTTCTAACACTGGGCTTCTACCCTGAGAGCCCATGGAGGTGGTTATAAACTAGTTAAAAGAGAAGACTTCAGTGCCAGGAAAGCTGCTGTCTTTGTTTCTTTCTGCTGTCACCTCATCCTACCTTCTTTTATGCATTGTTTGGAACATATAAGTGTGTGGTTTATTTTACAGTCTAGTCAACTGTAGAAGCACAGTCATTGTCATTTATGTCCCTGCCATTGCATCTTTCACCCAGGAGATTTATTGTGGCAGGAATTGACTGACTACAAAATTCTTCTCATTCCTTAATCAATTCAAAAGGACTTGGAGAGCAGAGAAGAAACCAACCCATGGTGGAGCTCCACAAAGGCAATAATTCTTCTTGCTCTAATAAAACTATCTTTGTAAAGTTCCATGTAAAAAGTGGAGAGAAGGATTAAAAAAAAGATCTGCAGTGGTCCCATACAACTCTCCTTACCTTATTCTATTGCATTACCATCATTTAAAACACATGACTGGTTAGCTCTACCAGTCATGTGTTTTAAATGATGGTAATGCAATAGAATAAGGTAAGCATAATAAGTTGGAGAAATTCTATATTTCCAGAATATAGAGATAATTTCTGAGCAAGGAAATCAGACAAGACATCAAGGAGGCTTTGGCATTTGAGTGACACTCGAAAGATGAATAGTATTTTGGTAGGTAAAGAGATGAGAAACTGCCAGTCCAGGCAGTTTTTGTAATGGTACATAAAGGCAAAAGATTAAGACAGTAAGTAATGTGAGAGTGGGGACACTGAAATTTTTCTGGGGTGATAAAAGGCAGAGCAGAAGGTGGCATGGTGGTTAGAGAAACAGTCCACTCTGGGATGAACAACGGGCTCAAATTATGGGATTTAAGAGAGGGCAACAGGTTTGGAGTTTCACTTGATGATGTCCCTATGTTAAAGTTTACATATAAAATTATATTTGAGGGTCTGGGTAGCAGCATACCTTGTTGAGTACACATGTTATAATGCATAAAGACCCAGGTTCAAGCCCCCAGTCCCCACCTGCAGGAGGAAAGCTTTGTGGGTGGTGAAGCAGGTCTGCAGGTGCCTCTCTTTCTCTTTCCCTCTCTATGACCTCCTAACCTCTCAATTTCTGGCTGTATATATCCAATAAATAAAGATAATTTAAAAATAAAAATAATATTTGAATGTCGCATGGGACATCATTAGTAGGGATCTTGACCCCACCCCTCTGACTCTGCAAGTCTGTCCCAAGTACTGACTGAGTACTGAAGTAGCAGTAATCAGGGGTGGGAGTGAAAAATATCTAATAACTGGTATACCCAGGTGACAGTTTATAAGAGCAGGAATCCCCCTTTCTGTGCAAAAATTATTCTGTCTCATTTTTTACCACCAGGCTCCATATTTACACATTTTAACCAACCAAGTGCCTGAATGGTGCATCCCAGGCACATCTGTGACCAGTTTCCAGTGCTTCTAGAAGCTATGATACAACATCTGGAACTGCTGGTTGAGAAATTGGCTCTATAATGTATTTGACCTGATAGAGGGGTAAGTCTAGGAAGAAGGTGACTGAAAAAACAGAGATTTCAGGTTTGGAGATTCAAAGGTCATCTATGGCTTTTAAAAGAGCAATTTCTTCAGTGTTTTGAGTGTGGAAACCAGATTGCTAGTGGTTGGGACTGAGTAGGAGGTGAGGAAATATAGGCGGTGAGCATATAATACTTTTTCGCAAAGTTTAGCTGTGAAAGGAGGCTGGAAGATGGGGTGGAAACTCAATCAGTGGAGGAAAGACTTTCTTGGGGGTAGGAAACATTTGGTGTAAGCCAGAGCAAAGCAGCCAGTGTAGAGAGAAAGGAAGAAGAGACTTCCAGGGGAAGAGAGGAGCAGGAAGGTTTTAGGCATTTACCCAGGAAACAGGAAGAGGCCCTTCTTCTATAGAAACCAGAGAAAATGAACATATGTAAAAGAGATAACAGGTATTTGAGAGGAAAAGTAAAATGATATTTGGTGTTATATGTTGAGTGATACAGAGAGGAAACAGGGTTTGAAGTGAGCTGGAAGTTGGAGCAAGCATTTAGCAGTCATCAAGAGGATGAACAAGAGTATTTCAGAGAAAAGTAAGACCCATTTGCCGGACTAGTGTTGGGGTGCCTCTTCCTGGGCACGTACTCTCTGGATTGGCGAGAACTCAACTGGAGCTAACCTGGGCTGCTACTCACTCAGCAACACGAGGGAGATGACTCAGGAAAGACTTGTGGCAGCGAAGCAATGCAATATCTTTATTTATCAGAGAGTCAAGGCTTTTAAAGGGCAGACCTGGAAGTGGCAAGTCGGAAATGGAAATGTCTAGGAAAGGGGCAGAGAAAGGCAAAAGGGAGCTGGAAAGGTAGGAACTTCCTTAGCAACTGTTGCGAGGATTTTAACTGGTAGGATTAATAATATCCTGTAGGCAGGGAGGGTCTTGAGAGTAGAAAGAATATAGATCAAAGGAATGGAATGGGTGGGGATCTTTCAGGCAAAACAATGATTATGTAGATAGGCCATAATATAAGGAATGCAGGGTGGAGAAGGGGGAGTTGGCTTAATGTTTTAAGGAATACCAGGCTCCTGGAGGCAGAAAAATTCATGGTGCTTTGTGAGGCTCCTCACAATTTCCCAAAATCTCCCCCTTTCTCTTCATCTAATGGCCATAGTATAAAGAATGAGGGGTGCTTTGTGAGGCAGGTAGTCTGATAAGATGGCACAAACATTTGGGGTTACTTCTGTCCCTCTTTGCTCAACCTCTCAGTAGAGAGAGAGACTGACAGGATTGACGCATGCCTCAGGCCAAGCCCTGCCAGGCTCTACCACATCCTCAAAATTTCCCAACACCCATTGATCTCATTATGAATTTGGGGAATTCTTTGGATTTGTCCCTGCAATTTGTCAACTTTGGTACAGTGGGAAGAAGCAGAATGTAGGTGCTTAGGATTGGGGTGAGGGTTGCTGTGGGACATATGAATGTGCAGCTAAATTTGAGTCCTTATGAAAGATGGATTGTAGGGAACTGAATAAGAGGCACTTGAGTACTGGCAGGAGTTATTGAATAGAGTGTAAGGTGGGCTTACTTTTAAAAGGAGCTAGGGTCCAACAGACTTGAGTAAAGATAAAAGGATGGTAATTTGTGGCCAGTGCCAAGGAGGATACAAGTTCCAGATTTACAGGCTTGTGCTGAATATTACTAGTTGGAAGCACACATCTGCTCTTTCATACTCTTCCATGTGCCACAGGGTTTGGACACCTGAAAAAACTCATTTCCAAGACTCCCTTGCCAGCTGGACTCTGCATAAGGTGTGCTGATAGGAAGCACTCCAGTGAGATTAGGAGGTGGAAAGAAATATGGATGTCATTTTCTGCTTCTTGGAGCATTATTAGAGGGGGTGCAGGGTTCCAGGATTCTGCCTATCATTTAGTAATGTTTCTACCCATATCAAGGTATAGGATCCTGGTATCTGGACTGCAATGCTCTCTTTTTCTTTTCATTTTTTTTTCTTTTCAGCTATATAAATAGTAGTGGTTTCCTGGACTTCCTAAGCTCTAGGAAATATATTTTTTTCCTTCTTAAAATATAACCAACAGTTTTTATGGGAATTCCCTGTGTTAATTCCCCTTCTACCAGAAATGTGCAGGGTGACTTCTATTTTCTAGGTGAGACAGTTTTACCTGACAGCAAAGCCCAGGAGTGACCAGGCATGGATGGCTGAAGTGGGAAGGAAGTGAAGGATCAGGAATGGAGGTTCTAAGGGGAATAAATGAGATATCATGCAAGTGAAATGTTCACCATGAGAATCCATGGCTGAGGCAAGAGAAGAACTCTTACACTCTCCTCCAAATATACCAACTCCCAGAGTTTTTACCGTAGACCTTTCTTAGGATGTTGAGCAAGTACAGAAGCCACACCTTCCCCAGCATTCACTCATCCAGGGCATTGACTCCTTTGCCAGCTCCACAACATTACTCAAATTTATGCAGAAAGCATACTCTTCTGCACAGCCTTGGGTTGCATTCCAGTGACCAAACTGTGATATGTTTATCAGCAACTTTCTCTGTTCACCCTTCTTGGAGTATATCATCTTCAACATTTTCCCACTTCCCCGTATTCCCAAGAATGTGTTCTGTGACTTGTTTCTGAAAGTCTTATTCTTTCTTAAAAGAATTTCTTAATCTGGAGAAATGGGGAAGGGGTTAGACTATACCCTACTTGAATTTAGTTTGCTAATTTTATATGCCTTACATTTCCTCCCAAGAAAGTTTTAACTTATACCACATTTTTATTTCTTCTTGTTCCTCTTCTTCTTTTCTTCTTCGTCTCCTCCTCTTCTTCCTCCTCCACCTTCTCTTCCTCCCTCTCCCCCCTCTCTCCCTCTTCTCCTCCTTCTTATTTATTTATTTATTTATTTATTTATTTATTTATTTATTTATTCATCACTGGGACTTCACCATTTCAAGTTGATTTTTTCAAATATAAATACATGGGAGGGTGGCATACCCATTTAATAACATTCACTACAGTACACAGGGACCCAAGTCCCCATATGCAGGGAGAAATCTTCACAAGTGGTGAAACAGTGCTACAAGTATCTCTCTGCTCTTTTCTCTTTATCTCACTTCCCTCTAAATTTCTTTCTGTCCTGTCAAATAAATAACTAGATAGATAAGTAAACTTTTATAAAAAAGGAAGAAAGAAAGAAAGAAAGAAAGAGACAGAAGGACAGAGAGAAAGACACCACAGTGCTGATTTCCTTCAGTGTGGTGGAACCTAAGCTCTGACCTGAGTCATGCCTATGACAAGGCAAGCATACTATCCAAGTGAATTATTTTGCTCACACTTACCACACTTTCAAGTGAATCCTTGTTCCCTTCACCTTACTCATGGTTCAAGGAAGAACAAAAGAGCAGTCATTGATAAGTCTTGTGAATCTCATCTCTCTCAAGTTTTCTAACTTTTTCTGTAACCTTGGGGAAAAAAGTCACTATCATTCACAGAACCCCAGTTTCTTCAGTTGAAAAAAGGAAACAAGAACTCCTGTATTTCAAGATTACGTTAAGAGTTACACAGAGCATAAAACAAGCAGAGTGTATGGTTGACTGCCAGTGACAACTGTTGGTATTGAGTTAGTTTAGGTTCCTCTAAAAGCAAATCTTTAGAGAAGGGTTTGAGTGAAGGCCTTTTGTTGCGGAATACTTTGAAAATGTCAGTAGAGGAGTGGGAAATGAAAATGAGAAAATTTTGATAATTTTCCAATAATTAAAGGTGAGTTATCAAGCTAGGATTACAAATTGGAGCTCATTCCCACTGAGGATCTATGGGATAGAATGTGAAATATACCCTAAGCTGACTCACCAGGGACTAGATAATGTATTATTTACCTACCCACTAGCTATCCATCATTGACTAGGGCTTCCAAGGGACATTAACTCTCTAGCACCACCAGCTCCCTTGGTCAGGAAAATCCCTCAGGTAAATCTCAGGTGTTCACAGTGGCAACTGAGTTGCATAAAGGTGAATGTTCCAGAAATAACAGCAGGTCCCAGACAACTGCTGCCACAGTGACAAATACAAAGCCTTCCTCTTTCTCCACATCCAGCAGTTGACGGACCTTCCACTCCCAGCCCCAGTAGCTTTTAACTTGCTATCTCCTTTGTTGCACTGAACTAACCTTACATGTGCACACATAGCTTTGTGTCCCAGAGAACTGGAAACTTACTGAAGTTAGAGTTTGTTTCTCTTTCTCTTTGTAGCTAAAATGCAATAGAATGGCTGATACAAAGAGAACAATGTCCAGCCCTTGTTTATACTGAATGCACTGCATTCAGAGTGGCAGCTTGGCAGTTCCCAATGACCCCACTCTGCCAGAGGGGTGGCAACATTAGGCATTCTGTACACATGGTGGGAGATTTACTTCCCCTCCTATTTCAACGGCAAGTGCCTTTATCACAGCTTGTATGGTTCCTGAATCATTTGCCAAGGGATTCATGTCTCAATATTATAATCTCCAAAGTGATGATATTAGAAATTCAATTTAAAAAAAGGAACTGCTTAGGGTGTCAGCACGTTATGACAATTATCTGGTAAGATCCCCCCCCCCCGCTTTGTCTTGAACTGCATCAGTAAGCTCTTTTTTTTCCCCCACCTCAATAGAAGAATAGAAAGAATATGGACAATTTATGTCTGTGTGTGTGTGTCCCCTACCCCCACCCTTTTCTCACATTCCCACATTGCCAACACATGGGGAGCTTACTCTGTTCCCTTGAGCACATGCCTGAATAAGCCTGATTGCTTTCCTGTATTTCTTTATAAAACTTTAAATATTCATTGCACCATCAAATTAAATGGGATTCTTTGACTGTCATTCTTTTCAACATACTGAATGTTTCTCCCCTCTAGTACCTGTCCCACCACCATTTGGAGCCTCTGGAGTCTCTGCATCATCTTGCATTGTCCCTTATACACGTGGCTCCCAGTTAAATGAGGAGGATGCTAATGAAAACAGATGTGTGGCACTTGATGCTGATGAGGGAGGGTGTGGACAGCAGAGAAATTCTCCTATATCCATGAAGGAGAATTGAAGATAAAAAGGTCAGACTGAAAGAAGACACAAATAGAAGTGTGAAGAATGAGATGGAAACCAACCAACAGGTCTATGTCAACTTTCTTTCATTCATCTTCACCAAGATTAAAGACGGAGTTCATACTTTCAATATCCCTGGGCTGGAAACAGGGAACTGGGTTATATGACATTTTTAAAAGCCCATCTAGCCCCTCAAGTCATTAAATTTCTTTGTCGGGCAGTGATAGAAACTTAACAAAAAAGGGCCGATGGGAATCTTTAGGAGAAGTTACAGGGCAGGAGATGTGAATATGCAAATCTGGCTAGATATTATGTATACCAGTGTTAAATTTCAATGCAGTACATTATATTTTAGTCTACTTCTCTGCTCGTGAGGTCCCTTAACTGGGGAATTAATTGATCAGCAGGCAGAGAATTACTGCGCCAGGGACAGGGTCACCCTCTCAGAGCTGCAGTCTTTTATAACCAGCCCTACTAGGATAATGCCTAGCAAAAGAGCACTGAGCTGAGGATCACACACAGCTTGGCACAGGGGGTGGGGCTCTGGGGCCCAGCAGCGGAAAGGGGTTGGGGGAGCTCCACAGCTGCTGGGCACCCATCACTGCTTAACTCATTGCATTGCAGGGCGCAGGGTTTTCACCAGGTTGCAAGTCAGCTGCCCCAGAAGCATGCTGTGTTGGACAGCACACTTCGTGGTCTGGAAAGTCTTCAGAGCTGGCGGGGAGGGGAGGGCGGGACTGACATAACCAGAACCAGGAAAAGTTGTGTCTGCATTGGGGAAGTCTTGGGTGACAGCATCTCAGAAGGGAATACAGAGTTGAATAAGATCCATGATCCATCTCTCTCTCTCTCATTGAATTTAGATATTGTTGATTACTCAGTCAATATATTGGTCTCTTATGAATCAGTTCTTTTGTTGTTTTTATAAAGAAAATGGATACCAGTGGTTCTCAGTCATGGCAGGCAGTCAAAACCACCTTTGGAGAATAATGATAATAATAATAATGCATATTCTTAGATTCAACTGTGGAGTTTGATTCAGTGTGCCTGGGATAGAACTAAAAACATATGCTTGGAGGTTGCCGGAAGATGGCGGACTGAGAAGCTGCTAGTGGCTGAGCTCTGACCACATCTCCTGGAAACAGTAGGATTTTCTGCCTTTAGTAGGCCAGCCAATAAGGGGTCCTAGCAGTGACACCAAGGAGGTGAATATAACTTAATTTGGGTTAAGACTTAGAGTAGGAAAAAAGGGGAAATTTTTTTTTCTTCCTTTTAATTTCTAAGCATACATCCTCCCCCCCCATAACCAGTCCCTTTTCTTTACCAAATTCTTGTCCCACCAGGAAGTATCATTAATTCTAAGTCTATACCCTTCTGAAACCTCTGGCCTTTTTTCTTTCTAAGTAGCCAACCCCCCCACCTCACCCTACACAGCTAATTAAATAATTAAAAATAAATACATAAAAAACCCTTTCCTTTCACTGCCCTTTTATGACTGCTCTTTTGCTTATCTTTTTCTTTTTTCTCTCTCTTTCTTTTTTTTTTCTTTTTCTCATTCTTGTCATCCTTTCTTCCTTAATCCTACAGCTTCCAAAGTCACAGCCCCCAGCCCCCACACCAACAAACAGTGTGCTTTTTTGAATTCACTGATACACATTTGGGAATTTCCTTTCACTGCTCTTTAATTACAGCTCTTTTTCTTATCTTTTCCCTTTTCTCTCTCTTGCCTCTTTTTTTTTTTTTATCTTGTCATACACTTCTTCCTTCTTCTTTGCCTTTCTGAATTTGTGAATTATTTTGGGGAAGAAATCTGACTCAGAGTGGACTCTCTATGTGTGTATCTCTGCTCTAGTTCCCTTTCCCCTCTTGTTACCCATAGAATATATAGTGGGTAGTAGATTTGCATAACTGTCTATTCTTGCTATCCTTTCTTTCTTTTCTCTTTCTTCTTCACTGGGATTTGGTTACTATTTATTCACGGACTGGAGAAATTGTTTGGCTAACTGGTAATGATTAAACTGCTTCAATACTTGCTTCAGTTGCTACTGTAATTCCTGAGGTTGGTGAGTGCTATTGTCATAAAGGTATTTAGTACAGTGTTACTTGTACTCAAGACACAACAACTGAGGAACAACAGAGCATAAAAAAAAGAAACACATAAATCAAAAAAATGGGTAGATCAAAAACAAATAAAACTGCTACTCCAGTGAATGAAGACAAGAGCCCAGAAGAAACTACAAATCAGCCAGAAGTAACCATAGATAAGAAAAGTATGCAAGCAATAATAAACTTATTAATCACAGAAATGAAAACAACATTAGAGGAAAGGAATGGCAGTATTAGGAAAACAACAGTTGAGACCCCCAAGGAAAATACTGATTATCTTGAGGCAATTAGAGAACTGAAAGCTGAAATAGCTGTAATGAAGAAAGAAGCTGAGGCAAGGGAAAGCAGACTAACAGAAGCAGAAAACAGAATTAATCAGACAGAGGATGAGTTAGAGAAAACGAAGAAAGATGTGAGAGAGCTCAAAAAGAGATTGAGAGACACTGAAAACAACAACAGAGACATATGGGATGATCTCAAAAGAAGTAACATTTGTATAATTGGCCTGCCAGAGGAAGAAAGAGAGGAAGGGGAAGCAAGCATTCTAGAGGAAATAATAGAAGAAAACTTCCCAGACCTGAATAACAGGAAGGACATCAAGATTCAAGAGGCCCAGAGAGTACCAAACAGAATCAACCCAGACCTGAAGACACCAAGACACATCATAGTCACAATGAGAAGAAGTAAGATAAATTAAGGATCCTAAAGGCTGCAAGAGAGAAACAAAAAGTCACATACAAGGGAAAACCTATAAGATTATCTGCAGACATCAAACTCTAAAAGCCAGAAGGGAATGGCAAGATATCTATGGAGCCCTGAATGAAAAAGGGTTTCAACCAAGGATAATATATCCTGCTAGACTTTCATTCAAACTAGATGGAGGGATCAAAACCTTCTTAGACAAACAACAGTTAAAGGAGGCAACCATCACCAAACCGGCCCTGAAAGAGGTTCTAAAAGACCTCTTATAAACAAGAATATCACTATAATACTTGCAATATATCAGAGCAAACAAATTTTTTTTTGAGCAATGGCACTGCAATACATTAAATCCGTAATATCAATAAACGTCAATGGCTTAAACTCACCCATCAAAAGGCAAGGGTGGGGGGATGGATCAGAAAACATAACCCAACCATATGCTGCTTGCAAGAATCCCATCTGTCACAGCAAGATACACACAAACTTAAAGTGAAAGGATGGAAAACTATCATACAGGCTAACGGACCACAAGAAAGGGCAGGAACAGCCATTCTCATCTCAGACAAGATAGATTTTAAATTAAGTAAAGTATTAAAAGATAGGCAAGGACATTACATAATGATTAGAGGATCAATCAGCCAAGAAGACTTAACAATTATTAACATCTATGCACCCAGTGAGGGACCATCTAAATACATCAAGCACCTACTGAAAGAATTTCAAAAATACATCAATAGAAATACAATAATATTGGGAGACTTCAATACCCCACTCTCACACTTAGACAGATCAACAAAGCAGAGAACCAATAAAGATACAAGAGAATTGAATGAAGAGATTGACAGACTAGACCTCTTGGACATTTTCAGACTCCTTCACCCCCCCAAAACTGGAATACACCTTCTTTTCAAATCCACATAACACATACTCAAGGATAGACCACATGTTAAGCCACAAAGACAGCATCAATAAATTCAAGAGCATTGAAATCATCCCAAGTATCTTCTCAGACCACAGAGGAGTAAAACTAACATTTAACAACAACAGAAAATTATTAAAAGTCACAGAATTTGGAAACTAAACAACATACTCCTTAAGAACCACTGGGTCAGAGACTCACTCAAGCAGGAAATTCAAATGTTCCTGGAAACAAATGAAAATAAAGACACAACCTATCAAAATATTTGGGACACAGCTAAAGCAGTACTAAGAGGGAAACTTACAGCCATACAATCACATATTAAACACCAAGAAGAAGCTCAAATGAACAACCCTACTGCACACCTCAAGGACTTAGAGAAAGAGGAACAAAGGAACCCTAAAGCAACCAGAAGGACAGAAATCACTAAAGTTAGAGCAGAAATAAACAACATCGAAAATAAAAGAACCATACAAAAGATCAATGAAGCCAAATGTTGGTTCTTTGAAAGATTAAACAAAATTGACAAACCCCTAGCCAGACTCACCAAACAAAAAAGAGAGAAGACTCAAAGTAATAGAATTGTAAACGAGGGAGGAGATATCACAACTGACACCACAGAAATCCAGAGAATCCTGTGAAACTTCTATGAAGAACTATACGCCACCAAGCTAGAGAATCTTGAAGAAATGGAACAATTCCTAGAAGCATATGCCCTTCCAAAACTGAACCAAGAAGAACTACAAAATCTAAATGCACCAATCACAGACAAAGAAATTGAAACCGTTATTAAGAATCTCCCCAACAACAAAAGTCCTGGACCAGATGGCTTCACAAACAAATTCTACAAAACTTTCAGGAAACAGTTAGTACCCATACTTCTTACGCTTTTCCATAAGATTGAAGAAACAGGAATACTCCCTTCCACCTTCTATGAAGCCAACATGACCCTGATATCAAAAGCTGATAGGGACAGAACAAAAAAGGAAAACTACAGACCAATACCTCTGATGAACATAGATGCCAAAATATTAAACAAGATCTTGGCCAACCGGATACAGCAACATATCAAAAAGATTGTTCATCATGACCAAGTGGGATTCATCCCAGGAATGCAAGGTTGGTTCAACATCCATAATTCAATCAATGTCATTCACCACATCAATAAAAGCAAGGCCAAAAACCACATGATTATCTCAATAGATGCAGAGAAAGCCTTTGACAAAATCCAACACCCAATCATGCTCAAAACTACAAAAAATGGGAATAGATGAGAAATTCCTCAAGATAGTGGAGTCTATATATAGCAAACCTATAGCCAACATCATACTTACTCAATGGACAGAAGCTGAAAGCATTCCCCCTCAGATCGGGGACTAGACAGGGCTGTCCACTGTCACCGTTACCCTTCAACATAGTATTGGAAGTTCTTGCCATAGCAATCAGGCAAGAGAAAGAAATCAAAGGAATACAACTTGGAAGGGAAGAAGTCAAGTTCTCACTATCTGCAGATGATATGCTAGTATACATAGAAAGACCTAAAGAATGCAGCAGAAAATTACTGGAAGTTATTAGGCAATATAGCAAGGTATCAGGCTACAAAATCAATGTACAAAAATCAGTGGCATTTCTTTATGCAAACACTAAATCTGAAGAAGAAGACATCCAGAAATCACTCCCATTTACTGTTTCAGCAAAATCAATCAAATACCTAGGAATAAAGTTGACCAAAGAAGTGAAAGACTTGTATGTTGAAAACTATGAGTCGCTACTCAAGGAAATAGAAACTGATACCAAGAAATGGAAAGATATCCATGCTCATGGATTGGAAGAATAAATATCATCAAAATGAATATTCTCCCCAGAGCCATATACAAATTTAATGCAATACCCATCAAAGTTCCACCAAGCTTCTTGAAGAGAATAGAACAAACACTACAATCATTTATCTGGAACCCGAAAACACCTAGAATTGCCAAAACCATCTTGAGGAAAAGAAACAGAAATGGAGGCATCACACTCCCAGACCTTAAACTATTTTATAAAGCCATCATCATCAAAACAGCATGGTACTGGAACAAAAATAGGCACACAGACCAGTGGAACAGAATTGAAAGCCCAGAAATAAATCCCCACACCTATGGACATCTAATCTTTGATAAGGGGGCCCAAAGGATTAAAAGGAAAAAGGAGGCTCTCTTCAATAAATGGTGCTGGGAAAACTGGGTTGTAAGATGCAGAAGAATGAAATTGAACCACTTTATCTCACCAGAAAGAAAAATCAACTCCAAGTGGATCAAAGACTTAGATGTCAGACCAGAAACAATCAAATACTTAGAGGAAAACATTGGTAAAACACTTTCCCACCTACACCTCAAGGACATCTTTGATGAATCAAACCCAGTTGCAAGGAAGAATAAAGCAGAAACAAACCAATGGGACTACATCAAATTGAAAAGCTTCTGCACATCCAAAGAAACTATAAAACAAACAGAGAGATCCCTCGCAGAATGGGAGATGATCTTCACATGCCAGACATCAGACAAGAAACTAATCACCAAAATATATAAAGAGCTCAGCAAACTTAGCACCAAAAAAGCAAATGACCCCATCCAAAAATGGGCAGAGGATATGAACAAAACATTCACTATAGAGGAGATACAAAAGGCTAACAAACATATGAAAAACTTCTCTAGGTCACTGATTGTCAGAGAAATGCAAATTAAGACAACACTAAGATACCACCTCACTCCTGAAAGAATGGCATACATCAAAAAGGACAGCAGCAACAAATGCTGGAGAGGATATGGGGACAGAGGAACCCTTTTACATTGCTGGTGGGAATGTAAATTGGTCCAGCCTCTGTGGAGAGCAGTCTGGAAAACTCTCAGAAGGCTAGACATGGACCTTCCATATGATCCAGTAATTCCTCTCATGGGGTTATACCCCAAGGACTCCATAACACTCAACCAAAAAGAGGTGTGTACTCCTATGTTCATAGCAGCACAATTCATAATAGCTAAAACCTGGAAGCAACCCAGGTGCCCAACAACAGATGAGTGGCTGAGAAAGCTGTGGTATATATACACAATGAAATACTATGCAGCTATCAAGAACAATGAACCCACCTTCTCTGACAGTGCTAGACGGAATTATGTTAAGTGAGCTAAGTCATAAAGATAAAGATGAGTATGGGATGATCCCACTCATCTGTAACAGCAGTTGACTAAGAGGATCTGAAAGGGAAACTAAAAGCAGGACCTGACCAAATTGTAAGTAGGGCACCAAAGTAAAAGCCCTGTGGTGAGGGGTAGACATGCAGCTTCCTGGGCCAGTGGGGGGTGGGAGTGGGTGGGAGGGATGGGTCACAGTCTTTTGGTGGTGGGAATGGTGTTTATGTACACTCCTAGCAAAATGCAGACATATAAACCACTAGTTAATTAATATGAGAGGGGGAAAATCAGTTGTATGTCTCAAAGTTTTTCAAAACACAAACTGAATCTTTTTAATATATAGGCTGTGTATTTGATATGTGGACTCTCTCAAAAGCCTAGACCAAGTAGATTAGAAGCATCCAATAGCACAGCTATATACAAGATACTGGGTACTATACAGCAAACCCTAACAAAAGGACTTTTCAAAGTTAACCCAATTACCAAATAATGTGATGATAACATTAACTATCCATTGTCTTTTTGAACCCTAAGACAGCAGGAACCTCACATCTCCACTATAGAGCCCCTACTTCCCCCAGTCCTGGAACCCTTGGATAGGGCCCACTTTCCCGTATGCCTCTCCCAGTCCATATCAAATAATATTGCATCTGCCGATCACAACCTAACCAACGCAACGATTGCCACCTCAACATGCTTCACCTCAGACTGTGTCCAGAGACTTCACATGTGGAATGACAACCCTTCAGCTTAATTACTCTGGTGAGACCTTTCCTTTTATAGTACACTCTAATCTCATCTCAGGTGGTTCAGTTTCTAACAAAGTCCCAAAACCTAGATATACACCAGTTTCTGTGAGAGAGAGCTTATGTGCACACGTATCCATAAACTACTGCAAAATATATACCTGAAAGCAGAAGTACACTAAAGTTTGCAGTGAGTACCTCCCTAACACTTCCTCTCCAGTATTCCAAGCTTTGGGTCCATGATTGCTCAACAATTTGTTTGGCTTTGTATGTTAACTCTCTTTTCAATCACCAGGTTCCAGATGCCATCAGGATGCTAGCCAGGCTTCCCTGGATTGAAGACCCCACCAATGTGTCCTGGAGCTCAGCTTCCCCAGAGACACACCCTACTAGGGAAAGAGAGAGGCAGATTGGGAGTATGGACAGACCAGTCAACACCCATGTTCAGTGGGGAAGCAATTACAGAAGCCAGACCTTCTACCTTCTGCAACCCTCCATGACCCTGGGTCCATGCTCCCAGATGGATAGAGAATGGGAAAGCTATCAGGGGAGGGGGTGGGATATGGAGATTGGGTGATGGGAATTGTGTGGAGTTGTACCCCTCCTACTCTATGCTTTTGTTAATTAATCCTTTCTTAAATAAAAACAATTTAAAAACATGCTTATTTAATGTGTTTTTTAAAATGAATCCCAGTTGACATTTCTGCTCTAATTAGAAGGGTTTGCTCTCTATTCAGAGAAGTGGATGAAATATTGGGCTGGACAAACCTTGTCTTGATTTTGTGACTTCCCTATCTTGAATTCTCTGCTCTCATGGCTCTAACCTTCTTCATATCTGTGTAGTACACAGTGTCAACCAGCATACCTGTGTACAAAGGAGTGATTTGTTCCCTAAACTTTTAAAGGTGTGTGTGGGGGGGCACAGTAGTTTTTCAAAGTTAAGCAATACCAAAGACAAGGCAGACTTTCTCATAGAGGTGTTGTGCTATGCTCACTGTGGGGACAGGCATATGCCGAGCTGTAATGTAGGCAGTAGGGGCCCTGATGATGGTGCAACATTTTGTTTAACAGAAGCACAGATGTGTGTAGGCTCAAACTGTGTGCTCACACAATGGGGCAGATTTCTGTCACTCTATAGCAGAGGTGCCACTCTCCAAGGGTCTGCTGCATGGGTTCCTCAAGAACAATTTCCTTGGTGTCATGGACAGTTCTCCATCTGTGTGGTCTAGAACACACTGCCAAGTAGAGCAGTAATTGCTCTGCTAGTTGATCATGAAGTCTCGGGACTATTGACATGTCAAGAGTTTCCTCCATCTAGTCTTCTGCATAGCAACCTTGGTTTGTATCCTTCTCCTCTTTCTCTTCCTCCTTTCCCAAGATTCTCTTCCTACTTCTCTATGTGTCTCCACCTTAGTGGCATCTCTTTCTCCCCTGGTTACATTCCTTGTTGCCAACTGCCACATGCCATCTGTGCTGAGAGAAGTTCACAGTTGCTGCTAGTGAGAAAGGTCCTTGAAGAGATGGAGTTAGCTAGTCGTCAGAACACATTGTTGTGGGTGTCGGATGAAGTTTGATTCCAGCACAGTACCACTTACACTAGCATGGCATTAAGATCTTAAACTGACAAATCAAGGTCTCAGTTAATGATCAAAGTCCACACCAGAAACTGCAACCTCACAGACAGTGTACAGCTCCTTTTTACCCAGAGGTTGTCACAGAAGACTTCCTCACATCTTATTAAATATGGAATCTTCCCATCTTAATTTCTATTGATCTGCCTTCATTTCTTTCCATTGCAAGCCTGTTATTGGCATCTCATTATCATTCTTTTCTTTTGTCTTTCCATCTGTCTTCTTGTGGACTCAATGTTTTTGACATTCATTCTCATTGTTGTGCTTTCAAGAAACATATCCATTGCCAAACTCTCTATTGTTCTCTTCCACAAGGTCATTCTGATAGAGAACCTCTTCTAACCCCTTCCTTATAAGCCATCAGTTTCTCAGAATTTATACAAGTCCATGCACATTATTAGGAAACACAAATTTTTCACTCTGAAAATTTTGTTTTCCTTTAAAAATTTAGTAATGGTTTATATGATTATAAGATAACAGGGGCATAGAGTCATATCACACCCACCCTGAAAGTGTTTTCTTATTTATTTATTTGTTTATTTATTTATTTATTCAGACAGAGAGGAAGAAAGTGAAAATGTCCACAGCACCAACTCTTCCTTCAGTGCAGTGGGAGCTGGGTTCCAGCGTGGTTTGCACACAATACAAAGCAGCACACTATCCAATTGGGCTACTTTGCCCACCCTTACCTCTCCCCCACCAAAGTTCTGTGCCCACCTTTGGCAATTTTTCAATCAAAGTAATTTTGTTATCCTTCTGCATTAAATGAATTTCAAGTCATGATAGTTGTCACCAAGGATGGCTAGCCAACCCCTCTCTAACAATGTAATGTTCAGAATAAATGCTTCTATGGTTGATTCAATTCTAATTCAACATTTCTTGTGTATATGTTATATGTGTGGTGTTAGGGCTCCCCACACTTTTCCCTCAGACAATGACTATTTTTCTTTTGACTATGCTGATAAGTCTGTCCTGGGATATACTTTCCAGTGCTGATGGTTTTTTCAACCCAAGTCCAGGTTTTATCTTCCTCTTAGCTTACCATAACCTTTGCTCCAAAGCAGAAGAATCACTTGGAACTCAGAGTATTCCCACAGAATTAAGTGTACTCTCACCACAATAAACTCTTTCTGTTGAGTTCCACATTAACAGTCTCCTCCTAGAAGTTAGTTCAGGTTCTGCTCCAGTTCCCTATTCCCCCTCTCTACATGGACTCCTGAAAAATCTCCCAGAAATCAAACAAATTTTGATCAAACAAAGCCCCTAATCACCCTCCCTGATTTTATTTTGCTTAGTGACTAACTATATTATCATGGCAACTTTTCAGGATAAGTATTAGTGTTCCTTCTTTGCAGGTTTGAAGGTAGACTAAAAAGCTGAAATAATTTGTCCATGATGTGACTGAAATTATACACAGGATAATTGTCTTAATCCAGGAGAAACTCTCAATATAGGGATCTCAGATTTAGAGAAGAGAGATGCAAGCATTAAAAGTGAAATCATAACTCTAAATTTATTTTCCAACTAGTCCTTCTAAGGTAGATGGTTCTTTTTGCTCTTTGCTTAAAGGAAACCACAAATTTTTTTGCTATATTAAATATTTATGACATACTGCCAGTGTAGTGACCAGGTTTCCCCTTAACACTCATTAGTTTTGTGTTTGTTGAAAGTCTCTTATTGCAAGTACCTGAGTCTCCTTGCCTGAGGATTCTCTCTTTGTAATTTTTTTAATTTAATTTATTATTGGATAGAGACAGAGACTAACTGAGAGGGTAGGGAGAAATAGAGAGGGAAAGAGATAAAGAGATACTTGCAGCTCTACTTCACCATTCATGAAGCTTTCCACCTTGCAGGGGGGAACCAGGGGCTTGACCCTGATTCCTTGTGCATTGTAGTGTACACTTGACCATGTACACTACTGCCTAGTTCTTCCTGAGGACTCTTTATGGTGGTGAAAACATGCTGTTCCCAAGATGCACCACTTCCCAGCACACACACACACACACACACACACACACACACACACACACACACACACACACACACTCCTGTAAGTGCTGGGGACTAACTCCCAGTAAATGATGAATCAAGACTTAGTGGTTAATTACCTTGTCATCCATTATAAAAGACCACTATGAAATAGTCACTTGTATCATCTTCCAGAAGTTTCTAGTGGGATTGAATCCTAGTTGTCCAGTTGTTAAATGCTGTCTTATGGACCATACTTTGCTTTCTTCCCCTGTCTTGCTATTGTTGCCTGCCTGTCCCCATAATCTATTTGAACTTGAATCATAGACTGAATATTTGCTTCCAGCCATGTCATAAATTAAGTCCAAAAGAAGCATAGAACCTACACACAGTCATACCTGGCAAGTGCTATAGGATCACTTATGTTAGAACTCTTAATCCAGTTCCCATTCCATCCTGGGATACCCTCATGCCAGTCAGATAGCATTGGAAGTAGACTGTTGAGAATCATTGGAATAGTTTGAGGGCTGTAGTAAGGAGACAAGGGAAAGACTGAATGAGTACAGAAAAAAAAACACAGTTTATAAATCTTATTATAATTCTTCCCTGTACTTTGTCAGAAATTTCACTTCACTCTATCTGACCAGCTGTGGGCTACAAGTATCTGCAGACCATGACCCAGGTTAATTGCACAGTCCTCTTGAGACTTCAGGACCAAAGAAGTTAAAACATCTTTTGTATTTGAGTCTTTGCAGGGTGATATCTGACTTTTTCAAGTAACTTCTGGAGCTCCTGAGCCCTGGCCTTGACACTGGAATCTGGGCTCGTGAGTTGAACTAGGCTAAACTCAACTAGGCTTCTGGAGGTTAGAGAATCAGAACAGCATCAGAGATGAGTAGGAGCATTAGAAGTACTTATTTTACCTCCCTAGCAGTACAGATATGGTACTTGAGATCCAGAGGATAGACAGGATTATTAAATTAGCAAGATTATACCTGCTATTTTAAAAGATCAAATATAGACCAACTTTGATTACCTCTGTCAATGGAAGGGAAGAGGAAGCTCATAGAATTCCAAATAGCATGTAATACAAAATAATTTCTATTTTGAGTGTAGACTGAATTCTAAATTCCTGGGAGTGGGAGGAGGGAAGAGGTTGCAGGTGTACTTTTGTAATTATGCTGAGTGTTGCTGAATGAAGCAAGAAAAAGATGAAGGATGTAAGGAGAACACTTAGGAGGTAGTCAGCCTAGTTGTGAGACTGTCCTGTCTACAGAAGGATAAACTACAAGCCACCTCACTAATATAAACATAGTTCCTTTATTACCCTAAATAATACACACACACACACACACACACACACACACACACACACACACACACACACACCATGGTTTTAAGATCTAGTTCCCAAAGGAACGAATTCTACAAAACATTTAGGAAACAGTTAATACCTATATTGCTAAAGCTTTTCCACATGATCAAAGAAACAGGAACACTCCCTTCCACCTTCTATGAAGCCAACATCACCCTGATACTAAAAGCAGATAGAGACACAACAAAAAAGGAAAACTACAGACCAATATCTCTGATGAACATAGATGCTAAAATATTAAACAAGATCTTGGTCAACCGGATACAACAGCATATCAAAAAGATTGTTCATCATGACCAAGTGGGATTTATCCCAGGAATGCAAGGCTGGTTCAACATATGTAAGTCAATCAATGTCATTCACCACATCAATAAAAGCAAAGCCAAAAACCACATGATTATCTCAATAGATGCAGAGAAAGCCTTTGACAAAATCCAACACCCATTCATATTCAAAACACTACAAAAAATGGGAATAGATGAGAAATTCCTCAAGATAGTGGAATCAATATATAGCAAACCTACAGCCAACATCATACTCAATGGACAAAAGCTGAAAGCATTTCCCCTCAGATTGGGGACTAAACAGGACTGTCCACTATCACCACTACTCTTCAACATAGTATTGGAAGTTCTTCTTGCCATAGCAATCAGGCAAGAGAAAGAAATCAAAGGAATACAGATTGGAAGGGAAGAAGTCAGGCTCTCACTATTTGCAGATGATATGATAGTATACATAGAAAAACCTAAATAATCCAACAGAAACCTACTGGAAGTTATTAGGCAATATAGCAAGATGTCAGGGTACAAAATCAATGTACAAAAATCAGTGGCATTTCTCTATGCAAACACTAAAACTGAAGAAGAAGACATCCAGAAATCACTCCCATTCACTGTTCCATCAAAATCAATAAAATACCTAGGAGTAAAGCTAACAAAAGAAGTTAAAGACTTGTATACTGAAAACTATGAGTCACTATTCAAGGAAATAGAAACCAAAGAAGTGAAATACTTGTATGCTGAAAACTTTGAGTCACTATTCAAGGAAACAGAAAATGATACCAGAAATGGAAAGACGTCCCATGCTCATAGATTGGAAGAATTATTATTATCAAAATGAATATTTTCCCCCGAGCCATATACAAATTTAATGCAGTACCCATCAAAGTTCCACCAAGCTTCTTTAAGAGAATAGAACAAATACTGCAGTCATTTATCTGGAACCAGAAAACACCTAAAATTGCCAAAACAATCTTGAGGAAAAGAAACAGAAATGGAGGCATCACACTCCCAGATCTCAAACTGTATTATAAGGCCATCATCATCAAAACAGCCTGGTACTGGAACAAAAATAAGCACACAGACCAGTGGAACAGAACTCAAAGCACAGAACTAAACCCCCACATCTATGGACATCTAATCTTTGATAAGGGGGTCCAACGTATTAAATGGAGGAAGGAGGTTCTCATCAATAAATGGTGTTGGGAATACTGGGTTGAAACATGCAGAAGAATGAAACTGAACCACTTTATGTCACCAGAAACAAAAATCAACTCCAAATGGATCAAGGACATGGATGTTAGACCAGAAACTATCAAATACTTAGTAGAGGAAAACATTGTTGAAACACTTTCCCCCCTAACCTCAAGAACATCTTTGATGAAACAAACCCTATTGCAAGGAAGATTAAAGCAGAAACAAACCAATGGGACTACATCAAATTGAAAAGCTTCTGCACAGCCAAAGAAACTATCACACAAACAAAAAGACTCCTCACGGATTGGGAGAAGATCTTCACATGTCGTACATTGGACAGGAGACTAATAACCAAAGTACACAAGGAGCTCAGCAAACTTAGCAACAAAAAAAATCAAATGACCCCATCCAAAAATGGGCAGAGGATATGACCATTCACTTCAGAGGAGATCCAAAAGGCTAACAAACATTAGAAATATTGCTCCAGGTCACTGATTGTCAGAGAAATGCAAATAAAGACAACATTGAGATACCACCTCACCCCTGTGAGAATGACATACATCAAAAAGGACAGCAGAAACAGATGCTGGAGAGGCTGTGCAGACAGATGAACCCTTCTACACTGCTGGTGGGAATGTACACTAGTCTAGCCTCTGTGGAGAGCAGTCTGGAGAACTCTCACAAGGCTAGACATGAACCTTCCATATGACCCAGTAATTCCTCTCCTAAGGACTCCATAACACCCAACCAAAAAGATATGTGTACACCTAGGTTCATAGCAGCATAATTCATAATAGCTGAAACCTGGAAGCAACCCAGGTGCCCAACAACAGACGAGTGGCTGAGAAAGCTGTGGTATATATACACAATTGAATACTATGCCACTATTAAGAACAATGAACTCACCTTCTCTGACCCATCTTGGATGGAGCTAGAAAGAATTATATTATGTGAGCTAAGTCAGAAAAACAAAGATGAGTAAGGGATGATCCCACTCATCAAAAGAAGTTGAGAAAGAAGAACAGAAAGGGAAACTAAAACAGGATATGATTAAATTTGTAGTAGGCACCAAAGTTAAAACCCTGGGTGGTGGGTGAAGGTGGATGTTCAGCTTCATGGGGCGGGTGTGGGGGGGATGGGATTGGACACAGTCTTTTGGTGGTGGGAATGGTGTTTATGTGCACTCCTATTAATTTTTAGTCATATAAATAAGTAATATGAGATGGGAAAAACTGAAAGTCTCAAACTTTTTAAAGTACAGACTGAGTCTTTTTAATATATAGGCTGAGTCTTTGATATGTTGATTATTTTAAAAGCTTAGTCCAATGAGAACAAAAGCAACCAGTGGCATAGCTATATGCAAATAATGCCAAAGGATATAAAATATGGTGATGGTGTATATGATGCAGAAAATCCTAACAAAGGGATTTTTCCAAGTTAACCAAATTGCCAAACAATGTGATTATTGAAATAACTATCAACTGTCTTCTTAAACCCTAAGACAACAGGAATCTCCCACTTCCTCTATAGAGCTTATGTTTCTCCCAATCCTGGAACCTCTGGGGGGGGGGGGGGCAGCACTTCCCTGCATGCTTCTCTCAGTTCATACCATATGATATTGCATCGGCGGATTCCAGCTTAATCAATGAAGCAGTACCATCTCAGCATGCTTCACCTCAGACTGTGTACAGAGACGTAAGACATGGAATGCCAACCCTTTACCCTCATCACTCGGGTGAGACCTTTCCTTTCATGGTATTCTCTAATTCTATCCCAGGTGGTTCACTTCCTAGCAAAGTCCCCAAACCTAGATATAGGCCAGGTCCTGTAAGATAGAGCATATGTTCACATGTATCTATAAATTAGGGCAAAATGTATACCTGAAAGCAAAAATACACAATAGTCTGTAGTGAGTAGGCATCAAGTTCATAAAAAATAGTGTCCACTTAGACTTAGATACCCTCCTTACCTACTTCCTATTATAGTTCTCTCACTCATTCCAAAGCTAACCTTATCAAAGCAAGGACTGCAAAAGTTGAATAAGAGGCTGGCATACTTTAATGATGACTCTTTAGTCACTATCAGGCCATTCCACCAGCTGGGGCCCTAATCAGGGAATCCTGAGATTCTCAAACAGACTTCATGGGCCTAGAACTCGAATAAATCCCTCTTTCCATTATTATCAGTCATTTCTATCAGGAACAACACAATAGACCCCTTTGTGGGCCCCCATAGGAACTTGCCCTCAACTTGGATCAACAATGGTAGAAAATGTTCAATCCTCCGAAGGGAGAATGGACAACATACTATTCACTACACCTGAGGAAGATGGGTCGATACTGGGGCAGCATGGAATGTTCCTACTCATGACCACAGAATGTGAGCTCAGATCTAAAGGGATGTAGAGGTGACACAGCCTCCTAAGCTAATTATGGGCCCCAGATCACATCAAATCAATGGAATTTACAGTCAACAATATTTATACCCCTTTCCCATATTAGGGAGCTCCTCTCTTCTCTGATCTAGCTTTCTGGTCCTTTTCCCAGCCATGGCATCATCTCCCCAGGCAATAACTTGGATCCACCTGCAAATCAGATTTCAGGCTCAGGCAAAAACCAAACAAACAAAAAACTAGTATAGCTACAGGCCCTTTGGAATATAACTAAAACATGCCTACTAGCTATCTACAAAATGGAGGACCCTCCCTCTAACACTTCATCTGCACTATTCCAGCCTTTAGGTCCATGATAATTCAACAATTTGTTTGGCTTTATATGTTAACTCTCTTTTCAGTCACTAGGTCCCCAGATGCTAGCAGGATGCAATCAGACTTCCCTGGAAAGACAACCCCACCAATGTGCCTTGGAACTCCACTTCCCCAGAGCCCTTCCCCACTAGGGAAAGAGAGAGACAGGCTGGGAATATGGATCGACCTGTCAACACCCATGTTCAGCAGGGAAGCAATTGCAGAAGCCAGACCTTCAACCTTCTGCATCCCACAATAATCTTGTGTCTATACTCCCAGAGGGTTAAAGAATAGGAAAGCTATCAGGGGAGGGGGTGGGATACAGATGTCTGGTGGTGGGAATTGTGTGAAGTTGTACCCCTCTTATCCTATGGTTTTGTCCATGTTTCCTTTTTATAAATAAAAAATTTAAAAAAACATATATATGTATATTATCAGGAGTCAGGTGATAATGCAGCAGGTTAATTGCAGGTGGTGCAAAGTGCAAGGACCAGTGTATGATCCTGGTTCAAGCCCCAGGCTCCTTGTCTGCAGGAGAGTTGCTTCACAGGTAGTGAAGCAGATCTGCAGGTGTCTGTCTTTCTCACCCCCTCTCTGTCTTCCCTTCCTCTCCATTTTTCTCTCCTGTCCAACAACAATGGCATTAATAACAATAATAACAACAACAAGGGCAACAAAAATGGGGAAAAAAAACCCTCCAGGAGCAGTGATTTCACAGTGGCAGCACCAAGTCCTAGCAATAACCCTTGAAGCAAAATATATATAAAATCTATTTTTTTTCCTCACTGGCTGCCAGGGCCTGAGCAGATGACATAGCTTTAGTTCTCAGCCATATTTTTTTCCTTTAATAGTGGTGAATCCTTGTGAGAAGTTCGATTTCCTGATGCTAATGAGTTCACAGGTTTAGTGCACAGAATTTTCCCACCTTTCTGCTGCCAGCAATGTTCTCTGCTGTGTAGCAACCAAGATGGCACTGGTGGTGCCTAAGAACAGCTTCTTATGTCCTGAGAATCTCTCCCTCACCCCCTTTTCCATCCTTTGTCCACACATGCCTATACCCTTCTATAGCTAAATGAATTTCTTTAGAAGTTCCAGTTGTTATTTATCAAGTTTCCAAGTGATTTTTTATTGCTTTAACTAGTTGGTCAGGAAGCAATGTGAGATAGCTGCTACTCCATGGCTACACCTTAGGACGTCATCTAAAGTTATATGTTCTATAACAGTAGCCTTTACTCCTTATCCACATGTTTTCTCACCCTTTCCATTCATCAACTCATTGCATTGTGATTCCAGTTCAGTTATTCCAGTGAAATCAGCATTATTTAGGGCACTGATTGACCTCATTATTGCCAAATCTGGTGGACCTCTCCACTACAGTCTTCTTCATACTGAGTTTCTACTTGTTACCTCCCAATTTCGAGTATCTTAATGATAATTCTTTGATTTTGGTGACAGCAATATTTTTTTCCTACCTCCTGTATTATACCATTCATCTTTTATGTACTTAAAATGTTAGTTGTTTCCCAGTAACTTTCTTGACCCTCTTGTTTTCTCACTTTATGCAGTTTTCCTGGATAAATTCACCCATGCTCCTGAGATTTACCACTGTGTTCCCAAGTGCCTAACCCAGGCTAGTTTTCTTTTCTGAACCAGATAACACTGTTCATAATGTTTATAACAACCCCATTAAATACAAGCAAGCTGAAAGTCATCCTCTCTCACTGAAATCATCACTCTTTTCCTTTTCCCCAAAGCTGATAGTAAAGAACTTGAGTACCCTTGACTGACCCATCTCTCTCATATATTCCTATGTTAATTTCCTACAGGTTATGTATTTACAGGTACATAGTCCAGTTTTCTGTCTACAGTCATTTATTTCTTAGTTATTTTTTTTTTTACTTGTTTTAGGTGTTGACATGTGGGTGAGTTTGTATGACTTTGTCATGACAATAAAATAAGAGAGGGAAAATTATCACCAGTTATTTACATTTGATGTGAGTTTCCAAATAGAGAATATGGTAAAGAGAATTGGTAAAGTCCTAGTGTTTTGGATGATAACTAAATGGAGAACAAAAAGGTGCTCCCAGGCACAGAAACAAGTAGCTGGAGAGCTTGAGCCAAACTCTGCCAATTTCCCAATTTCTTCTGCCCCTTTCTTGGCATGAGGTATTCACTAGGTTCAAATTGAAAGAAGCTTTTTTATTGCTTCTCATCTTAGAGTTGACCTATCTGTGTCTAGCTCACATTCACTGCTATACTGGAGGAAATTTGAAGATTTAAGATAAGAGTTGTCCATTATATAAACATAAGCTATATTTTCCCTCCCCTTTCTGTCTCTTTCTTAGTCTCCTTTACCCCCCCCCCTTATTTTTACTTAGTTAGAATGTAATTAAATTTGAATTGTGGCCAAAGCCAATTTATGAGACAAGCATTTGGTTAGTGATATCGAGCCAACCAGGTGAAAAGAAAAAAAAAAAAAACCTCAGCAAAATTTCAAAAGGGCTAATAGTCACATTACAATTGAAATTCAGTCCCTCTCTTCTCATCCCCTCTTCTATTAACTCGGACAAGAGCTGGCATTCCTCTTGGGACCCTATGCTCACTGTGCTTCATCAATGGGCATATGTACATATAGTGGGGGAGGGGGGAGACCATACTCCTCCCACCATAGCTGCAAGAGTCTAGCTTGTGCAACAGATTCTGAAGGGTTATACAGGGGTAGAAGAATTGAGATGTTAGAGAACTGGGGTGAAAGTAGTGAAGTAGCATGAGTATATGGGGTCTGATGATTAAAGCAATACATCCTGAAAGCTGAGGATAGACTGTAATAAGGCAAACTAGATTAAGAGTCAGAGGGAAAGTCTTTACATATCATTCATTCATGATCTCATGTGGTATCTATTCTAATACCCTATATCCATTTTTTTCCATTGTCCATTTTTTTGCATTGCTGGGGCTCAATACCTGCACAACTCCACCATTCCTCATAGCCCGCTCTTTCTTTCTTTCTTTCTTTCTTTCTTTCTTTCTTTCTTTCTTTCTTTCTTTCTACCCTTTTTTTCTTTTTTGTTGATTTATATAGATGTGAGAGTCAGAACAAGAGAGAGAGAGAGAGGAGAGATACCTACAGTATTACTACACTGCTTGTGAAGCTTCCCCTCTGTAAGTAGGGATCAGAGGTTTGAACCCAGGGTCTCACACATAGTAACAAGGACACTGTCTTGAATAAACCACCACCTGGCCATACCCCTTCCTCCTTTTATTGTTGTAGAAACTCAAATTCAAAAGAAGGTGGGTTTACCCAAGTTCACCCCATGATATTTGCTTAACATTAAAGAGTGGTGGTGTGTCCTATGCTATGTTTGATGTCCCAGGTACTGACAAGGAGTTTAGAGGTACAGTCCTTACCTTCCTGGAAGTGACATGTATGTGACTATATGCATACCCCTCCCAGAAACCTGCATAGTCATCCTTCTGTAACCTGTTTAACACCTATTCCAGCTTATCTGTGATTTTGGTTCTTCCCAAGATAATTTTTGTGAAGTCTGTTAAGTTAAACTGAGTACAGGTAAGTTTAAATATGTGTGGTCAAACAGAATCTCAGTGGTCATCTTATATTATCTTTTGATACCCTAGAGAAAAAGGTCTGTGAGATATATATTTCCTTAGATTCTCCATGTCTTTGCTCTCTTTCAGCTCTTTAGAATTTTCCTCTGTGAACGTGTTGTTTTGTTTTCCATGAACTACTAGTATAACCAGTAGGTCCAGGGAAGTCAGAATGGTGCTAGTGCTTCCCTTGTATCTCTGCCATCTCCAGTCAACTATGGTGAGATTCTATGTGTCTTTGCTGAATGTGTGGGTGGACAGAGGATGGATAGATGGACGAACAAGGGGTAGTAAGTTAAAAAAGCCAAAAGCATGATAAGTGAAATGACATGTTGAGAGTCACACAGTTCTGGATAGAATTGGAAGTAAATTGCTGGCCTTCTAACTGCCAACTTCATATTACACAAAGCCTCCAAAACACTGAGAGGCCTCAAGAACCAGAAGGTGACTAGCTTCTTGTTGAAAGTAAGCTTAGTGCTTTTACCTAAGTTCACTCTATGACCTAAGATCAAGAGAATCAAATTGAGAAATGAAAGATTAAGGTTCTAGTTTGATCCTGATGCTGGTTATCCAGTCACACCTTTTCTTTCAGCTTCAGTTTTCTTATTTGTAGAACATCTCACATTTAACAGTATGGCATTCAAACGTCATTGAATCTGACATTTCAGAATTTTACCATTTTTATATGCCAATTGATACTTAAGTCCAACAAAGTCATAGCCAATAAATAATAATAGATATAGTAAAAATAACCATTATGCTTACTGTGTTTTCCAGATGAATGGGAGATATTTGGCTAGGAAGCTCTTCCTCCTTGTTGCTATTTGGGGAATTCAACACTAAATATAGCACTGTGCCAGGCATTCCAAACACCATCATCTCAAATTAGGAAACACATTTGCACCTCCTATCAACAGTCATGAGGCAGACATGATGACAACACTGGCAAATATGCAGGAAGACTGATTCTTACTAAGGGAAAGAAAAAGTTCATGTCTTCCTCATGGAAAAAGCATTCCAGAGATTCTATGGAAGAAATTAGTGGTGAGTTAAGGGGAATGGAGACTGGGTAAAGAGAAGATCCCAGTACTGAGAAGGCTGACAAATTATCACTGATATTTATTGAGCATTTACTGGTTGGCAGTGTCCAAGTAATTCCCATGCATTGCTTTTAGTCCTCATTGGAACTCTGAAAAATCATATCTCAAGGTCACACAGATTATCAGTAATAGAAGAGATGCAACTAAGACTCGTGTGTCATTCACTGCATTGAATAGTGCCTCTGTAGTCCCTTCCTGCACTTCTTGCTGAAATACCAGTGGATGCTTGCTGCATTTCTGAACCTTTGCTCAGTATTCAAATATTAATAATAATGGCAGAAATAATAATGAATTATCTCTTACTTCCAAAGACCTCTCAGTTAGAATTTTTTTTATTGATGTAATAGTGGTTGACAGCGTTGTAGGATAAGAGGTGTATAATTCCACACAATTCCCACCACCAGAGTTCTGCATCCCATCCCCTCCATTGGAAGATTTCTTATTTTTTATCCCTCTGGGAGTATGGACACAGGACCATTATGGGGTGCAGAAGGTGGGAGGTCTGGCTTTTGTAATTGTTTCTCCATTGGACATGGGTGTTGGCAGGTTGATCCACACTCCCAGCCTGTCCCTATCTTTCCCTAGTGGGGCAGGGCTTGAGTCACACTAACTGCAGTTCATAATGCAGCAGAACTCAATGATAATGATAAATGCAGTGGGTATGGGAACATAGGCAGGGTAGAAAACCTCCAGAAAGGAAGCCAAATTTTGATTAAAATGTTAAGGGTGAACAGAGTTTGATAAGTCACTGAGGCATAGGATGGCAATTGTCAAGAAAAGTAGTGTGAGCAAAGGCAAGGGGTAGGGGAAGAGTTCACTGGGTTTAGGGGATTCAATGGACTCAGTGTAGAGCATAATAGCCTCTACATGTGCTCAAATACTCTCCCAACCTGAAATGACACTGTTAGGGCACCAAGAGAGAAGAGCCATTTTTAAGGCATCCCAAATTAAGATTGCCCTTCCTCCCTGCTTCACAAAGTGAGAGAAATATCAAATCTTATTCTTAGGAGAACTCAGATCCCAGATTCAGTGTGAAAGCATCATGTGGGAAGTGACCTGGGCTAGAATGACTCAAAGACATCCAATTCTCTGACCTCCAAATCACTCTACAAACCTGAGCTGGACCGTATCTCCATGGAGTTAAGATTTTCCCAAAACTGACATTGACTGCCTCCTTTGACTCTTAATGCCTTCTCACTGGGAGACAAAACTTAAGATATGATGCAAATGCCTTGCTGTGCAGCACCAACTCCTCCTCTTTCCTCTTCTGTCATTCTCTTTTCTCTGTCCTCTGCCCTGTGTTGAGCCTTTTCTGATCTCTATAACCCTCTACCTATCATTTCTCTCTTCTGGCTTAACTGAGCTTTCCCTGCCTCCCTGGCTGTTTCACCTCCATACTTTCTCATTTTCCTCAGCACTTCTCTTTCCAGCCCTAGATTCACAGTGTCAGAAAATTAAAAACAAGCCACTTCTTATGCTTTGTTTTTAAACCCAAGCCAATAAAATGCTCCTTTCATTTGAGGAGAAAGAAAAGCAATAACTCAGGCATTAGCAGGGAGCACAACATACTTATTTGTAGTCTTTCTGGAGTTCTGGATCCCACTGTCAGAGCAAGGGAAGCTGGATGGGGTGGAATTCAAGAAAGAACACAAGGACAGTGAAAGCTACCTCTGTGATAAGCTGTGACCTGATAACAGTCCCTTCTCTGTCATTCCTTCCCATTCCTCTTGGAATATGATTAAGTTCCACCCCTTGGCCAAGATCTAAGGGCAGTTTCCAAAAAACCTTTAACAGAAAGCTTTCAAATAACATGTGTCCAGCACAGGATGACTTAATGAATATGTAGGGCCAGGACTACCCTCTATGGTATCCTGTAACAAGATGCCAGGAGCATATTGTTGGCAAATCCCTGAGACCAAGAATTGGAGTTTCTCCCTCAGACTGGGATTCAGATTCTCTGGGAGTTTCCAGTCTGATGATAACATTATAACCCCTAATTTAAGGGAGCTCCTATGTTATCAACTGATACTCAAATACTGATTTGTGATTTATTAGAAAGAGAAGGGAGGGAGAGGGAGAGAGATAGATAGATAGATAGAGAGAGAGAGAGAGAGAGAGAGAGAGAGAGAGACAGAGAATTAATTTACTTCATTGGACCCAAGGGGATGCTGATTATAAATTAACCCAGTATTATAATTAGCAGACATCTTCATCTATAAACTGACATCTTCATCTTTTCTTAAAATATGTATCCCAGAGTAGGGCCATGGAAACCTTTAACTGTCATGTTTTCCAGCATGCTGGTTGGTATGGAATATATTGACCTGTGACTTAGTCTCTGCCTCTGTGACTATCTGTACCATTTTCTCCATATCTTTCCCAGTGTTGTTCATGACACACAGACTCTCTCTGGCATAACAATGACACTCTTTACTAGAGGGCCAATTTCCTTTCAAGTGCTGTATTAGTTTTTGAACAAAATCTCAACTTCTTCCTCTTGGTTTTATGTCCATTCTCTTTGCTTTCTAGTGCTAAGTGCCAAAGACAAGTCTTACTCCCTAAGTACTGTTATGCCAGGTATGACTGTATGGTTACGGCACCTGCTACTGGGGTGTCCATGAAACAAATCCTATATCCAAAGGAGGCAATCCAATTGTCTGTCCAGAACAACTGACAAATGTAGTTGCTCTGGGCCTTTTACATAACTTAACTTCTCAACTCCAACAGCCCAAAGTTGCCCTCAGTGAGTCCATTGCTTGAGTCCTTTGTGATCAGGTTATAAATCCATTTTCCAGATGGTGTGCAGGCACAGGGGAGGCCTTGGATGCTGACTTAAGATCACCCATGATGTAAAGGGTTAGAGATCCCATCAATCCAGTCAACAATGTAAGACATCTCCTAGTAACTATATATTTAAATGAGAATGTGCCCTTGCAGGATCACCAGGTCAGTGAGCCTTGCACCACTGTTCCAGTCTGCTGCAGTAGGAAGAGAAAAAGCCAGGGAGGAGGGCTGACATGGAGCTAACACTGCTGCCAAGGACCCTGGGGAGCCACGAGGCTGACTGCCAAGCATTCAGGAATGGTCTTTGAGTGGGGCCAGAATGAAAGCCTTCCTTCTCTGAACAGCTGCCCAGAAAGCAGAATGAGCTAGGCTATGGTGCTTTCCCCAATGAAGGCACAGATAAAGGGCACAGAGGGAAAATGTACCCATCGCCATCCTTTCCTCACTCTCCCTAATGGTGTGAGAGCAGAGGAACAGGAAAGGCAGATTTTAGCTTGAGAGTTGTGTCTCAGTAAAACAAGTTCTTCATCCCTCCCTCCAATCCTGCTTCATAAGAGAAGCTTTGTCTCTACCACCTCGTCTTCTTCTGGGATCCCAGGCTAAGAGCCTTCCTGAATAGTCCCAGGGCTAGGGTCTGAAACATGCCCTGCCCTCTGGAGTATCTAAGTGAACTGGAGGGTGATTAACTATGCCAATTTTCCTGGGACTGAGATGTGAGAAACAGAATCTTGGATATGGAACTATCAGAATTGAAACTGACAAAAGTCCTGTGATGAATCAGTCACCCTAGAGAAACTCAATCCACCTGTAGTGGACTCCTAGTTCCCATCTTCCTTCCTGATCTTTAAACATCTCTCTGGATGAGAAAAATCCTTTTTTAACATTTGTCTCAGAATAGAAGGCAAAGTTGGCATGTCAGAGAAATCATCACTAGATCATTTCCTCATGAATACAGTCAATGCTAAAACCAAGCAATGTCAACTACAGTAAGCCCTCTGTAGCATGTAGGAGAGGAAAAGGAGGGGCTGACCTCCAGGAAAGCAGGTGTTCTGACCAAAAGTCTGGGGACTGTGACATTGACCTTTCAGCTTCATTAAGAATGCCCACAGCTTAACCAGAGGATCTCCATGTGAAGACCTGGCTATGAAGAGGGAAGTCACTGGGTCGGGTCCTTCTAATAAACTGGCCGGGCTTCTCTCCATGTGTACAGCAATCAGCATAGGTTTGTCCTTTCTCTCTATTTTCATTCACCCATAACTCCTGGGTCAACCTCTTTCCTCTGTTGGTTCTTATTCTCAAACTCTTAAGTTTGCCTCTTGCAGAAAGTTTGCACTGAGGAAGAGTTCCAGTGAGTTTCCACTAGTGCTTATTCCTCTTACAGGCAAGATACATGGCTATCTATAATTAAGGAGCCCAATTCTAGTTCCCAAAATTAGGAGAATATGTGTTCTCTAACAAAGACCCTTTCCATGGAGGGACATAGCTCCTAAGGACACAGCTTGGGCACAACTGAACAAATGCTTCATATCCTTATGTGTGAATGGGCATTCCTTTACCATCTGACTTGCCTCTAGCGTTCATGTTGTGATTTTCATTAAATTTGCCGTCAAAGTTTTTATTATGAATTTAAGCTATAATATTTGTACTAAAATGAAATGCCTTCTCTCTTCCCATTACTGTGTGTACTTGTAAAATATCCTCTGCATATTTCTTTTAATTGAACATTTACAAACCAGATGGGGAATAGAAAGAAGGTCTCAGACCAATCTTTTAGGAATGAAAAAGTAGTTCTGAGGTTCTATATATTTGGGTGGAAAAATAGTATAACTGGATAATGTTCATAAGAATAAATAATTAACAAATTAGGACTCAAGGTGTTTCTTTTCTCAAAAGTAATCATTTGTTTGTCTTAAATGAACAAATGGGTTGATTACAATTATTAGCACGTTAAAGTGTTGACTGAGCCTGACTAGCAGCTATGAAATCCAAACAGACGTGTGGAGACATAATCACAGTCTCATTCCTGCTAATGATTTGATGGAAGCAGAACATCATATCAAAACTGAAAAGATTAGCCTTGAGGTTCTAAGTTTATATAAAAGTTCTTTAATTAATGCATGCCATCCCTGTTTTTTACAGAAGACTTTTGGTGCACATCTGTTAGGCAGGCTAGTATGTGTCATCACAGAGAAAAAAATTGCCATAAATTTGAGGATGGATACAAGTACTTACTTTTTCCTGTAATATCTCCTCATGCTTTCCAGTTTTTTGATGAAAAACTTCAAGTAAACTGAAAAACAATTCTTTAACAGACAGCCATATACTTAGAATCTATACTTTACAGTTAGCATTTCAGAATATATGTGTTATCATATATCTTTAACCTAGTGTTCGAGTTATCTGTTAACAAGTATATTGATGCATTTCAAAGCATAGTATATATACTGATGCTAGTCATCTTTAAACATTTCATATATATATATACATATATATATATAGTTAGCTACACACACACACACACACAGACACAGACACATACATATATATCATTAACAAGTTAAATATTTGCCTTCAGTTCTTTTTTCAGATGATATTTACATAGAGTTGGGTCCCTTACACTAAAATGGGCCATCAATGAATTTTGAATTTTGACAAATGAATATATTTGTATAACATCAACTACTAGAACATTGCCATCATTTCAAAAATCTTTTTCACATCTCTTCTGACATTTCTGTAAACCCCACCCACCCACACAAGATAAGCACTATTTTGATTTTTTTTTGTTACCATAGATTAATTTGCCAGTTCTAGGAGCTTTTATGTATGAATTATACAGAACAAATTATTTTCAGAAGATGTTTTTTATGCATCATAGTTCCTTTGTCTGTCCTTAGCTCATGCTGTGTAAATCATTAACTCATCCTTTTTGATGACTAGGTAGTTCACTGAGGGACTATGTCATTCTGTGATTGCTCATTTTTCTACTGATGGTCATGTGGGCTATTTTCAGTTTGAGGCATGTGTGGAAAAAAGAAAAAAAAAAAAGACCTGCCAGGACTGTTCAATGTGATTATACCATTTTACACCCTCATCAGCAATATGTGAGAGTACCAATTCCAAATTTCTCACCAACAGTAGTGCTGTCAGTCTTTTTAATTTTAGTCATCAAAACGGTTGTACTGGGACCAGGTGGTGGCGCATCTGGTTGAGCGCATGTATTACAGTGCGCAAGGACCCAGGTTTGAGCCCCCATCCCCAACCTGCAGGGGGAAAGCTTTACGAGTGGTAAAGCAAGTGTCTCTGTCTCTCTCCCTCTCTACCACCCCATCCTTCTTGATTTCTGGCTGTCTCTGTCCAATAAATAAAGATAATAAATAAAAAATAACAAAAATACAAAAAAAAATGGTTGTATAGTGGCATATCATTGTAGTTGTAATTACATTTCCCCTGATGGCTAATGATGTTGAACACTTTTTTCACATAATTATCGGTCATTTATTTATCTTTCTTTGTGAGGTTTTTTATTTCTATTGGGCTGTTTTTCTTTTGAGTACTGAGTTGCAATATATATATATATATATATATATATATATATATATATATATCAATTTTTGTGAAGTCTTTGTTTCTATTGGGTTGTTTTTATTTTTAGTACTGAGTTGTAGGATATATATATATGTATTTCTCTCAATTTTTGACTTGCTTATTAATTTGCTCAATAGTGCCTTTTGAGGAGCAAATGTTTTTAATTTTCTGAAGTCTGCTTTAACAGTGCTTTCTTTTATTGTGATTACTGCTCTTAATTATACCTAGGAAACTTGTTACCTTCTAGTCATAAATTTTTTTCCATAATTTCTTCTAGAAAATTTAGAATTAATGATCCATATCACATGTGTGTGTCCACGTGTGTATGTGTGTAAAAGGTGAAGAATGTGTTTCATTTTTCCATGTTAATGTCTAGGTCTTGCAGCACAAATTGCTGAAAAGCCTTTCCTTCCACTACATTGATTTGGTGTCTTTGGAGGAAATCAAGTATTTCAGATATATGAATCTATTTCTGGGCTCTCAATTCTTTACCATTGTCTACTTGCCAGCCCTTGTGTCGGTCCATGCTGTTTGCATTAATACAGTTTTTATAACAAGCCTTGGAGACAAGTACCTCAAGACTTTCAACATTGTTCTTCTTTAAGTTTAATTTTTTTAAATTTTTTTTTTTATTTAAGAAAGGAATTGTCATATGCGTTACATTGGTTTGTTCTAGCCCTCCCCAAACCAAGAGAATTAGCCCTCCCCAAACCAAGAGAATTAGATCAGTCCAATTAATTTCGCGGGCCTGCTTGGCCCCGCCCCAAGGAACCCTGAGGGAGGATTCCTGAGTTCATGAGTTGGAGAGTTTCTGAGTTCAAGAGTAAGGGAGAGGGTTCCTGAGTTCGAGAGTGCCAGAGTTAGCCAGAGTTCCTGAGTTCCTGAGTTAGACAGAGTTCCTGAGTTCCTGAGTTCGAAAGTATCAGGGTTACAGAGTAAGAGAGAGTGCCAGAGAGACAGAGTTCCTGGGTTTCTGAGTTCCAGAGTAAAAGAAAGAGTGTTTGTGCCGCTGCAAAGAGACAGCGGAGTTCTGTTTGGTGATTAGTTTGTCTTAGTTTATGAATCGTTGTTCCTGAATAAAGAAATACAGCTTCCCTGCCCAGCCGTTGTCTCCGCTTCTCTGTTACCCGCCATGTAGCAAGCCAGCCCGGCAAGAGCCTCCGAAATTTTAACAAGGATTAATTAACAAAACAATAGGGTAGGAGGGGTACAACTCCACACAATTCCCATCACCCAATATCCATATCCCACCCCCTCCCCTGATAGCTTTCCCATTCTCTATCCCTCTGGGAGCATGGACCCAGGGTCATGGAGGGTTGCAGAAGGTAGAAGGTCTGGCTTCTGTAATTGCTTCCCCACTGAACATGGGCGTTGACTGGTCTGTCCATACTCCCAATCTGCCTCTCTCTTTCCCTAGTAGGGTGGGTCTCTGGGGAAGCTGACATCCAGGACACATTGGTGGGGTCTTCAATCCAGGGAAGCCTAGCTAGCATCCTGATGGCATCTGGAACCTGGTGATTGAAAAGAGAGTTAACATACAAAGCCAAACAAATTGTTGAGCAATCATGGACCCAAAGCTTGGAATAGTGGAGAGGAAGTGTTAGGGAGGTACTCACTGCAAACTCTAGTGTACTTCTGCTTTCAGGTATATATTTTGCAGTAGTTTATGGATACGTGTGCACATAAGCTCTCTCACAGAAACTGGTGTATATCTAGGTTTTGGGACTTTGTTAGAAAGTGAACCACCTGAGATGAAATTAGAGTGTACTATAAAAGGAAAGGTCTCACCAGAGTAATGAAGCTGAAGGGTTGTCATTCCACACGTGAAGTCTCTGGACACAGTCTGAGGTGAAGCATGTTGAGGTGGCAACCGTTGCGTTGGTTAGGTTGTGATCGGTGGATGCAATATTATTTGATATGGATTGGGAGAGCCATACGGGAAAGTGGGCCCTATCCAAGGGTTCCAGGACTGGGGGAAGTAGGGGCTCTATAGTGGAGATGTGAGGTTCCTGCTGTCTTAGGGTTCAAAAAGACAATGGATAGTTAATGTTATCATCACATTATTTGGTAATTGGGTTAACTTTGAAAAGTCCTTTTGTTAGGGTTTGCTGTACAGTACCCAGTATCTTGTATATAGCTGTGCTATTGGATGCTTCTAATCTACTTGGTCTAGGCTTTTGAGAGAGTCTGCATATCAAATACACAGCCTATATATTAAAAAGATTCAGTTTGTGTTTTGAAAAACTTTGAGACATACAATTGATTTTCCCCCTCTCATATTAATTAACTAGTGGTTTATATGTCTACATTTTGCTAGGAGTGTACATAAACACCATTCCCACCACCAAAAGACTGTGACCCGTCCCTCCCACCCACTCCCACCCCCCACTGGCCCAGGAAGCTGCATGTCTACCCCTCACCACAGGGCTTTTACTTTGGTGCCCTACTTACAATTTGGTCAGGTCCTGCTTTTAGTTTCCCTTTCAGATCTTCTTAGTCAACTTCTGTTGATGAGTGGGATCATCCCATACTCATCTTTATCTTTATGACTTAGCTCACTTAACATAATTCCTTCTAGCTCTGACCAAGATGGGTCAGAGAAGGTGGGTTCATTGTTCTTGATAGCTGCATAGTATTCCATTGAGTATATATACCACAGCTTTCTCAGCCACTCATCTGTTGTTGGGCACCTGGGTTGCTTCCAGATTTTAGCTATTGTGAATTGTGCTGCTATGAACATAGGAGTACACACCTCTTTTTGGTTGGGTGTTATGGATTCCTTAGGGTATAACCCCAGGAGAGGAATTACTGGATCATATGGAAGGTCCATGTCTAGCCTTCTGAGAGTTTTCCAGACTGCTCTCCACAGAGGCTGGACCAATTTACATTCCCACCAGCATTATAAAAGTTTCCTCTGTCCCCACATCCTCTCCAGCATTTGTTGCTGCTGTCCTTTTTGATGTATGCCATTCTTTCAGGAGTGAGGTGGTATCTTAGTGTTGTCTTAATTTGCATTTCTCTGACAATCAGTAACCTAGAGCAGTTTTAAATATGTTTGTTAGCCTTTTGTATCTCCTCTGTAGTGAATGTTTTGTTCATATCCTCTGCCATTTTTGGATGGGGTCATTTGCTTTTTTGGTGCTAAGTTTGCTCAGCTCTTTATATATTTTGGTGATGTAAGGCATGTGAAGATCTTCTCCCATCCTGTGAGGGGTCTCTCTGTTTGTTTAATAGTTTCTTTGGATGTGCAGAAGCTCTTCAATATGACGTAGTCCCATTGGTTTTTCTGCTATAGTCTTCCTTGAAGACTATATGTCCTTGAGGTGTAGGTGGGAAAGTGTTTTACCAATGTTTTCCTCTAAGTATTTGATTGTTTCTGGTCTGACATACAGGTCTTTGATCCATTTGGAGTTGATTTTTGTTTCTGGTGAGATAAAGTGTTTCAATTTCATTCTTCTGCATCTTACAACCCAGTTTTCCCAGCACCATTTATTGAAGAGAGCCTCCTTCTTCATTTAATCCTTTGGACCCCCTTATCAAAGATTAGATGTCCATAGGTGTGGGGATTTATTTCTGCGCTTTCAATTCTGTTCCACTGGTCTGTGTGCCTATTTTTGTTCCAGTACCATGCTGTTTTGATGATGATGTCTTTGTAATATAGTTTAAGGTCTGGGAGTGTGATGCCTCCATTTCTGTTTCTTTTCCTCAAGATGGTTTTGGCAATTCTAGGTGGTTTTGGGTTCCAGATAAATGATTGTAGTGTTTGTTCTATTCTCTTAAAGAAGCTTGGTGGAACTTTGATGGGTACTGCATTAAATTTGTATATGGCTCTGGGGAGAATATTCATTTTGATGATATTTATTCTTCCAATACATGAGCATGGGATATCTTTCCATTTCTTGGTATCAGTTTCTATTTCCTTGAGTAGCGACTCATAGTTTTCAGCATACAAGTCTTTCACTTCTTTGGTCAACTTTATTCCTAGGTATTTGATTGATTTTGCTGAAACAGTAAAGGGGAATGATTTCTGGATGTCTTCTTCTTCAGATTTAGTGTTTGCATAAAGAAATGCCACTGATTTTTGTACATTGATTTTGTAGCCTGATACCTTGCTATATTGCCTAATAACTTCCAGTAATTTTCTGCTGGATTTTTTAGGTCTTTCTATGTATACTATCATATCATCTGCAGATAGTGAGAGCTTGATTTCTTCCCTTCCAAGTTGCATTCCTTTGATTTCTTTCTCTTGCCTGATTGCTATGGCAAGAACTTCCAATACTATGTTGAAGAGTAACGGTGACAGTGGACAGCCCTGTCTAGTCCCCGATCTGAGGGGGAATGCTTTCAGATTCTGTCCATTGAGTATGATGTTGGCTGTAGGTTTGCTATATAGACTCCACTTTCTTGAGGAATTTCCCATCTATTCCCTTTTTTTTGTAGAGTTTTGAGTATGAATGGGTGTTGGATTTTGTCAAAGGCTTTCTCTGCATCTATTGAGATAATCGTGTGGTTTTTGGCTTTGCTTTTATGGATGTGGTGAATGACATTGATTGACTTATGGATGTTGAACCAACCTTGCATTCCTGGGATGAATCCCACTTGGTCATGATGAACAATCTTTTTGATATGTTGCTGTATCTGGTTGGCCAAGATCTTGTTTAATATTTTGGCATCTATGTTCATCAGAGATATTGGTCTGTAGTTTTCCTTTTTTGTTGTGTTCCTCTCTGCTTTTGGTATCAGGGTGATGTTGGCTTCATAGAAGGTGGAAGGGAGTATTCCTGTTTCTTCAATCTTATGGAAAAGCTTAAGAAGTATGGGTACTAACTGTTTCCTGAAAGTTTTGTAGAATTTGTTTGTGAAGCCATCTGGTCCAGCACTTTTGTTGTTGGGGAGATTCTTAATAACGGTTTCAATTTCTTTGTCTGTGATTGGTGCATTTAGATTTTGTAGTTCTTCTTGGTTCAGTTTTGGAAGGGCATATGCTTCTAGGAATTGTTCCATTTCTTCCAGATTCTCTAGCTTGGTGGCATATAGTTCTTCATAGAAGTTTCGCCGGATTCTCTGGATTTCTGTGGTGTCAGTTGTGATATCTCCTCCCTCGTTTACAATTCTATTACTTTGAGTCTTCTCTCTTTTTTGTTTGGTGAGTCTGGCTAGGGGTTTGTCAATTTTGTTTAATCTTTCAAAGAACCAACATTTGCTTCATTGATCTTTTGTATGGTTCTTTTATTTTCGATGCTGTTTATTTCTGCTCTAACTTTAGTGATTTCTGTCCTTCTGGTTGCTTTAGGGTTCCTTTGTTCCTCTTCCTCTAAGTCCTTGAGGTGTGCAGTAGGGTTGTTCATTTGAGCTTCTTCTTGGTGTTTAATATGTGATTGTATGGCTGTAAGTTTCCCTCTTAGTACTGCTTTAGCTGTGTCCCAAATATTTTGATAGGTTGTGTCTTCATTTTCATTCGTTTCCAGGAACATTTGAATTTCCTGCTTGAGTGAGTCTCTGACCCAGTGGTTCTTAAGGAGTATGTTGTTTAGTTTCCAAATTCTGTGACTTTTAATAATTTTCTGTTGTTGTTAAATGTTAGTTTTACTCCTCTGTGGTCTGAGAAGATACTTGGGATGATTTCAATGCTCTTGAATTTATTGATGCTGTCTTTGTGGCTTAACATGTGGTCTATCCTTGAGTATGTGTTATGTGGATTTGAAAAGAAGGTGTATTCCAGTTTTGGGGGGTGAAGGAGTCTGAAAATGTCCAAGAGGTCTAGTCTGTCAATCTCTTCATTCAATTCTTTTGTATCTTTATTGGTTCTCTGCTTTGTTGATCTGTCTAAGTGTGAGAGTGGGGTATTGAAGTCTCCCAATATTATTGTATTTCTATTGACGTATTTTTGAAATTCTTTCAGTAGGTGCTTGATGTATTTAGATGGTCCCTCATTGGGTGCATAGATCTTAATAATCGTTAAGTCTTCTTGGCTGATTGATCCTCTAATCATTATGTAATGTCCTTGCCTATCTTTTATTACTTTATTTAATTTAAAATCTATCGTGTCTAAGATGAGAATGGCTGTTCCTGCCCTTTTTTGTGGTCCATTAGCCTGTATGATAGTTTTCCATCCTTTCAATTTAAGTCTGTGTTTATCTTGTTGTGACAGATGGGATTCTTGCAAGCAGCATATGGTTGGGTTACGTTTTCTGATCCATCCCCCCACCCTGTGCCTTCTGATGGGTGAGTTTAAGCCATTGACATTTATTGATATTATGGATTTAATATATTGCAGTGCCATTGCTCAAAAAAAATTGTTTGCTCTTATATATTGTAAGTATTATAGTGATATTTTTGTTTATAAGAGGTCTTTTAGAACCTCTTTCAGGGCCGATTTGGTGATGGTTGCCTCCTTTAACTCTTGTTTGTCTAAGAAGGTTTTGATCCTTCCATCTAGTTTGAATGAAAGTCTAGCAGGACATATTATCCTTGGTTGAAACCCTTTTTCATTCAGGGCTCCATAGATATCTTGCCATTCCCTTCTGTCTTTTAGAGTTTGAGTGGAGATGTCTGCAGATAATCTTATGGGTTTTCCCTTGTATGTGACTTTTTTTTTTCTCTCTTGCAGCCTTTAGGATCCTTTCTTTATCCTTACTTCTTCTCATTGTGACTATGATGTGTCTTGGTGTCTTCAGGTCTGGTTTGATTCTGTTTGGTACTCTCTGGGCCTCTTGAATCTTGATGTCCTTTCTGTTATTCAGGTCTGGGAAGTTTTCTTCTATTATCTCCTCTAGAATGCTTGCTTCCCCTTCCTCTCTTTCTTCCTCTGGCAGGCCAATTATACAAATGTTACTTCTTTTGAGATCATCCCATATGTCTCTGTTGTTGTTTTCAGTGTCTCTCAATCTCATTTTAAGCTCTTTCACCTCTTTTTTGTTTTCTCTAACTCATCCTCTGTCTGACTAATTCTGTTTTCTGCTTCTGTTAGTATGCTTTCCCTTGCCTCAGCTTCTTTCTTCATTACAGCTATTTCAGCTTTCAGTTTTCTAATTGCCTCAAGATAATCAGTATTTTCCTTGGGGGTCTCAACTGTTGTTTTCCTAATACTGCCATTCCTTTCCTCCAATGTTGTTTTCATTTCTGTGATTAATAAGTTTATTATTGCTTGCATACTTTTCTTATCTATGGTTACTTCTGACTGATTTGTAGTTTCTTCTGGGCTCTTGTCTTCATTCACTGGAGTAGCAGTTTTATTTGTTTTTGATCTACCCATTTTTTTGATTTATGTGTTTCTTTTTTTTATGCTCTGTTGTTCCTCAGTTGTTGTGTCTTGAGTACAAGTAACACTGTATTAAATACCTTTATGACAATTGCACTCACCAACCTCAGGAATTATAGTAGCAACTGAAGCAAGTATTGAAGCAGTTTAATCGTTACCAGTTAACCAAACAATTTCTCCAGTCTGTGAATAAATAGTAACCAAATCCCAGTGAAGAAGAAAGAGAAAAGAAAGAAAGGATAGCAATAATAGACAGTTATGTGAATCTACTATACACTGTATATTCTAGGGGTAACAAGAGGGGAAAGGGAACTAGAGCAGAGATACACACATAAAGAGTCCACTCTGAATCAGATTTCTTCCCCAAAATAATTCACAAATTCAGAAAGGCAAAGAAGAAGTAAGAAGTGTATGACAAGATGAAAAAAAAAGAGGCAATAGAGAGAAAAGGGAAAAGATAAGAAAAAGAGCTGTAATTAAAGAGCAGTGAATGGAAATTCCCAAATGTGTATCAGTGAATTCAAAAAAGCACACTGTTTGTTGGTGTGGGGGCTGGTGGCTGTGACTTTGGAAGCTGTAGGATTAAGGAAGAAAGGATGACAAGAATGAGATAAAGAAAAAAGAGAGGGAGAGAGAAAGAAAAAGAACAGTCATAAAAGGGCCGTGAAAGGAAAGGTTTTTTATGTATTTGTTTTTAATTATTTAATTAGCTATGTGGGGTGAGGTGGGGGGGGTTGGCTACTTAGAAAGAAAAAAGGTGGGACAGGAATTTGGTAAAGAAAAAAAAAAGGTGGGACAGGAATTTGGTCCCCAGGGACTGGTTATGGGGGTGGGGGGTGGGGAAGGATGTATGCATAGAAATTATAAGGAAGAAAAAAAATTTTTTTCCCCTTTTTTCCTACTCTAATTCTTAACCCAAATTAAGTTATAGTCATCTCCTTAGTGTAACCGCTAGGAACCCTTATTGGCTGGCCTACTAAAGGCAGAAAATCCTACCGTTTCCAGGAGATGTGGTCAGAGCTCAGCCACTAGAAGCTTCTCAGTCCGCCATCTTCCGGGAAGCCCAAGTTTAATTTTTATTGGGAAAATATTGCTGTATGAGACAGTTGTCATCTCAGGGATACAATTTCACATGTCTCTAAAATAAATGTTAGCACAATTTACTACCACCAGATTCTCCAATCTATAGGAGAGCACTGTGCCTTCAGTCCTCTTTTGACCCCTTCCCCTTCCTCAATAATATTCACAAATTTTCTGCAAAAACCGTAAGTTTATTAATGTTTCACCATATCTTTTACTTTGCTGTATTTCTTCAATTCCACATATAAGTAAAATTATCCAGTACATTTTTCTTTTAAAAATGTTGTTGGATATTCTAAGGTCTCTGAATTTCCATATAGATTTATATTAATTTGTCAGTTTCTAAAGATAAGTCTGTTGAAACTGTGATTGTGATTACAATGAATGTAAGGATAGGATCAAATCAGGAGGATTTTGACATCAATTTTGAGTAACAATTCTTGACTCTCCTATGACATTGATATGGAATATTGCTCCAGTTATTTATATCTCCTTTAATTTCTCCAAATATGTCTGCATTTTTCAGTTTTGTATTAATTTTCTTAAATGTACTCCTAATTTGTTGTTCTTTCATAGCTGAGTCCTCACACATGTGTGATATTACTGGCTTCTCTTTTCCAAGAGAGGTAGAGATAGGGAGACATCACAGCAACGATATTCCTATGAAGAGTTGTGAGTTTTAGCTGGGTTACTCAAATGGCAAACCATATATCCCACCCTAGGAAGCTATCCCTTCAGCACCCCCCCACTTCCACCCTCCAGTAATTTTTTCTAATTTTTGTCACTGCAAGTAGAATTTTATGAATTATTATTATCAGTATGTAGGAAAAGTTATTTTCCCTATTTAACCTTACCTAAATCTACCTAAATTTGTTTACAAATTTTAGTAGTTATTTTATAGTCCAAGTCTTAATTTTTTAGCACTACTGCCTTTCTACAATGTAGTGGAGACAAGGTTTGAACCTGGGTTCAAAGTAAGTTCATTATCCAAGTGCTGTTTTTTCTAGCCTGAAATTTCTCTTCTGTAAGAGAAATGCTTATAGTCAGAAACACTTTTCTTTGTACTATCTTTTCAAGAGTTTATAGTCAAGACCCTAAGAAGACAAAGATAATGGCTCCCTCCAGAGAAGAGAGACTGTTTCTTTGCTTTTAAGGATAGTTTCTACAGGGCAGTTTTTCTTGAACCCCTTTACAAAAGATAGAAGAAGAAGAAGAAGAAGAAGAAGAAGAAGAAGAAGGAGAAGGAGGAGGAGGAGGAGGAGGAGGAGGAGGAGGAGGAGGAGGAGGGGGAGGGGGAGGGGGAGGGGGAGGGGGAGGGGGAGGGGGAGGGGGAGGGGGAGGGGGAGGGGGAGGGGGAGGGGGAGGGGGAGGGGGAGGGGGAGGGGGAGGGGGAGGGGGAGGGGGAGGGGGAGGGGGAGGGGGAGGGGAAGGGGAAGGGGAAGGGGAAGAGAAGAGGAAGTGGAAGAGGAAGTGGAAGAAGGAGAAGGAGGAGAAAAAGAAAGAGAAAGAGAAAAAGAAAAAGAAAAAGAAAAAGAAAAGAAAACAAAGTTCCCTAAACTGGCAATTTCTCATCTGTGAACCAAACTTGGAGTGGAGCTTCCATTTATACTCAATAGGACTTGAGAGTTAATGTTAAAATCCTGAAACTCATGCTACTTGATATCCATTGATTAATTAGATCCTTTGTTTTTGACCCTGTGGCCTCTTGTTTCCTTTCAACATTGGTCATGGACTAATTCATGTCCTCTCCAAATGTATATAGTGAAGTTCTAACCCTCAATAGGAACTATATTTAGAGATATGGCCTGTAATAGATGTAAGTTATAGAAGTTTAGATAATCAGGATGTGATTTTGATCTTATAACAACAGAATTAATGTTGTTATAAGAAACACCAGATAGTGCTATCTATCATCTCTCTCCCTCTCTCATTCTCTCTCTCTTTACCTTTCGTGCGCGCGCGCACACACACACACACACACACACACACACACACACACACACACACAAAAGGCTACATGTGGACATAATATCTTTCACTATGCCAAAAAAGAGAACTCTTTTTTTAAATATTTATTTTATTTATTTATTCCCTTTTGTTGCCCTTGTTGTTTTATTGTTGTAGTTGTTGTTGTTGGATAGGACATAGAAAAATGGAGAGAGGCGGGGGAATAAAGAGAGGGGGAGAGAAAAATAGACACTTGCAGACGTGCTTCATGGCTTGTGAAGTGACTCCCCTGCAGTTAGGGAGCCAGGGCTCGAACCGGGATCCTTAACGCTGGTCCTTGTACTTTGCGAAAAGAGAACTCTTATAAGAAACCTAAACCTTAGGTTCTTGAATACTTGACCTTTGACTTTCCAGTCTTCATCATTATGAGCAAATAAATTTCTGTATTTTGAGTCAGTATCTGTGGTATTTTGTTATGGCAGCCATATTGACTACAACATCCATAAAACTATGGCAAGTAAACTTGATAACTTGAAAGCAGGGGAAAATTTAGATTTTTTATAAGGGGGAAAGTACTGCATCTAACCATTAAGTATGATGTTTGCTGTGAGATATTTGTAAATGCTTTTAATCAGATTGAGGAAGTTCTCCTCTGTTTTTAATTTGCTGAGAGTTTTTTAGTATAATTGGATGTTACATTTTTGTCAAATACTTTGTATCTGCTGACATGACTATTTTTCTTCTTTATTCTATTAATGCAGTGAATTATATTGAGTTATTCTCAAATGTTAAAACAATTTGGTATTACTGGAATAAACCTTACTTAGTCATAATATCACATAAATATATATGTGTGTGCTGTTGTACTCATCTTGCTCATATTTATAAGGGAATTGTGTATTCCTTTCCTTGAGAAATAATAACCTATGGTTTCTACTATTTTTATTCTGACTTTGGTTTGGGTAAGAGGATGGTGTTAGCATCACAATATGAGTTAGAAAGGTTTTTTTTTACCTCTTATTTTTAAAATACTTAATTATTTGTTTTTATGGATGGAGCTATAGAGATGGGTAGATAAACAGAAGTCGGAGTAGACTTTATCCCTGCAAACACTGTGCTAGGGGTCAGACCCGGGGCCTCACACATGCACGTCCTGCATTCTACCAGCTGATCCACCTTCCTAGGTACCACCTTTGATAAAGAAAAAAAAAGTACCAGGAGGAGTGAAATGTGTGAAATGCAGAGGAAAGGATAGACAGGTATGTTTACTGGAAGGCAAGCTGAAATAACCAGCAGACAAAGGAGTCAAGACTGGAACCAGTGGACAAGAGTCTAGGTTGCTACAGTTTATCACAAATCAATATGTTTTATATACTGGGAAGAGTGGTCAGATTGCGTAATTCTGGGAGGAAGAAGGAGGCTATGTTGTTACTGTGGCTTAGCCATAGCTTGTTTTATCTGGAATTGAAGGGATTACAAGCAATTCCTCATTCCAAGATCTGTGAATGAAATTCCAGGGAAGGTCAACACCTGTAAGTCACTTTCTCATTCCAATATCTCTCAACTTCTTTTATTCTATTTGTTTGTTTGTTTGTTATGCATCCAGAGTTATCACCGGGGCTCGGTGCCTCCACTACGAATCCAGTGTTCCTGGAGGTTATTCCTCCCCCCCTTTTGTTGCCCTTGTTGTTTGTCATTGTTGTTATTGTTGTTGTTATTACTGTCATTGTTGTTGGATAGGACAGAGAGAAATCCAGAGAGTTGGGGAAGACAGAGAGGGGGAGAGAAAGATTACCTGCAGTCCTATTTCACAGCTTGTGAAGTGACTTCCCTGCAGGTTGGGAGCTGGGGGCGTGAACCTGGATCCTTGACAGTCCTTGTGATTAGCTTGCTTTGTTTAACCTGCTGTGCTACTGCCCAGCCCCCAACTTCCTTTATTCTTATGGAAGAGTTTGTATTGATCCTCTGAGAATGACAAACAAAACATCATAGACGAAGGTGGTTCAAAAAACATAAATCTAGTCCTCAAGAGTAGAAATTCAAAATCATAATGGCAACATGTTTCAGCTGAGAGCTCTCTTTTTGGTTTGCAGTTGATGACCTTATCCCTTAGTCTTCACATAGCAGAGGGAGAGGCAGAGACAGCCAGAGAGATACACAGAGAGAATGAATCATGATGTGTCTTATTTCTTACAAAGGTATTTAAAAAAGAGAGATTAATCCCATCACAGCAACACCATCATCATGACCTAGGCTAAACATTTATTTCTTGAAACCCTTATCTTCAAGCACAGTCATATTTTAGTTGGAAGCTTCAAAAAATGGCTTTGAGGGTGACACAATTAACTTCACAGCAAAATTTGAGTAGAAATTAGTATTATTTCATTCTTAAATGTTTGATATTATTCTCCAGTGAAATCACCTCATCCTGAAGTTTTCTTTATGGGAATGTATTAATTATGAATTCCAATTTCTTTAGTAGATTTAGAGCTATTAATACTTTTGTATTTCAGGTGTGAATAAGATGTGATAATTTGGTTCTTTCAAGGAATTTTTCCATTTAATCTAAATCATTGAATGTATTGGAATTAAGTTATTCAAATTTCTTTATCATCTCTTTAATGTCTTTAAGATAGGTTTTGATGTCCTCTCTTTATTCTTGATACTAGTAAATTGTGTCTTTTCTCTTTCCTTTGTGAATTTGCTAGAGAGTTCACTGTAGTTGTTGGTGGTCAGTTTTTACTATTTGTTTTCAACTTCATTAATGTCCATACTTACCATTATTCTTTCCTTCTTCCTATTTACTTTAGGTTTGCCTGACCTTTTGTTTTCTAGCTTCTTAATGTGGAATCTTGAATAATTTATCTTAGACATTTTTTCTTTTATAATTCCAACATTTATAACTATAAATCCCCCACCTAAGCATGTATTTAGCTGTTTTCCATAGATTTTCATGTGGTGCATTTTCCATTTTTTATGCATTCAGAAGTATCTTGAATTCCTTTAGTGGTCTCCTCTCTAAATCATACTTTTTTTTAAAGAAAACAATGTTTTACTTCCAATTATTTGTAGTTTGTGGATATTTTACTGTTAGTTATTATAATTGCTATGCAATTTGATTTCATAATGCTCAGAAACCTTATTCTAAATGCTTAATATCCTTTTAAATTTGTTAAGACTTGTTTTATGGCCTGGAACATTATCTATCTTGTAAAGCATACCATGTGCATTTGAAAATAGTGTGTACTCTATAGTTGTTGGATGCAGTATTCTATAAATATCAGTTAGGTCAGTGTGTTTAATATTATTGTTAATATCTTGATTCTTACCCTTGCTTCTGGTTTTCTTGCCTCAAGCAGGGAGCTGAAATCAAATATTAGAGCTGCTATATGGTGATTAAAAAGTTAAGAGCATAGAAACATGTAAAGCACGTCATATATGCAATACTTGGAAATACTAGTAATCATTCTCTTCTGTGACTCCTGTGTCCTATGCCAACCTGTCCTCGATGGTAGGTGATTGCCTGGATAAACTTAATGACAAACAAACAGAAATCCAAGGAAAGAGGGGCATTCTTGCTGGTCCTAGCTCCTTCAATAAGCCTTTTGGTCCTATTTAAGTCAAATTATCTGATTCATTTAGGCATTGGTAAATTATTCTGGGAGTTGGGCAGTAGCACAGCGGGTTAAGCTCATGTGTCACAAAGGATAAGGACAGGCAAAAGAATTTCGGTTTGAGCCCCCAGCTCCCCACCTGCAGGAAAATAGCTTCACAGACGGTGAAGCAGGTCTGCAGGTGTCTATCTTCTTCTCCCCCCTCTGTCTTCCCCTCCTTTCTCCATTTCTCTCTGTCCTATCCAATAACAACAACAATATTAACTACAACAATCAAACAAGGGCAACAAAAGGAAATAAATAAATAAATACATTAAAAAATTCTATTTTATATTTTAACTGCCTTAGAAATTACTTAGAAGGGGCGAGACAGTGGTGTGCCTAGCTAAGCACATACATTACAGTGTGTGAGGACCAGAGTTCAAGCCCTTGGTCCCCACCTGCAGGGGGAAAGCTTCACAAGTGGAGAAGTAGGGCTGCAGATATCTCTTTATCTCTTTCCCTCTCTATCTCTCCTTCCCTCTTAATTTCTTTCTGTCTCTATCCAACACATTTTTTAAATAGTTCTTTTTTTTTTAATCTTTATTTATTTATTGGATAGACATAGCCAGAAATTGAGAGGGAAGGAGGTGATAGACTGGGACACACCTGCAGCACTGCTTCACCACTCGTAAAGCTTTCCCCCTGCAGGTGGGGGTTGGGAACTCGAACTTGGGTTCTTGCACACAGTAACATGTATGTTCAACCAGGTGCACCACCAGCCAGCCCCTTCCAATACATTTAAAAAAAATACTTAGAACATCAGAATATTTGTTAGGAACCTGGGATCAATCTAGGCTGCAGGTACCACACATGCTTTCCTTTATTATTTTTCCATAAAGTGGCCACACCATTTGACTCCTCTTAGGACCTATGAGTGAGATTGTCCTTGAAATAATGAGTAATAATTACTCATTATTTAATCCATTAATAAAATACCCCTTCCACATTTTGGCTGGTCACAGGTCACCCAGACAATGATCATTTCCCAACTTCTTTTGCAAAAAGTTGTGGCCACATAACTGAACTCTGTCCAAGGGAAAGAGAAATAGAGTGATATGTGCAGCTTCCTTGTCATACTCTTACAGTTAACAAGGCTTTGTCCACTCTACCTCCCTTCCCTCACCTCACCCCTTCCACTATGGGCTAGAAAGAAAATAGAATGTTGATGGGTCATTATCTTGGAGCATCAAGGTGGAGGAAGTTTGAATAATTGCTGGCAAGTTCTCAGGAGCAAGACACACAAAGCAATCCAATCTTCCCTGATTGGCCTACTGTAATATACTTCAATCTTATTTGAGCCACTACATTTTTTGGGGGGAGGGGTGTGTGTCTCTTTGTTCTATCAATATGACCTGAATTATGGCTAATATGGAAGTCTTTCCACTTCAGGGTCCAGGCACGCTCTGAAATGGAGTAATATTCCATTTGAAATGTATTTACCATTCCATCTTAGACTTTTAATAGCAGCTGGGCAGACTAAGAACCTGCTTCTTAGGATTGTTATGAGAATAGAACTGTATCCTGTACATAGTATTCTACAATCGAATGGTAATGATAATAATTATATAAAATGAGGGAAAAGGACTAGATGTTTCTTGAAGACACATCTCTAGCAAAAAATCCTTTTAAAATAGTCAGGTAAATTAAAGAAATTCTCTGATTTTTCTGTAAAGTTATCTATAGAGTGAAACTTACAGGGAAAGGCAGACTATTAAGTAAGTTTGGGAGTGAAGTCTGTGTCTAGGATGCCCTTGGGTCCTCCAACACTGAGTGCTAGAATTTATGTTTGATTAGGCTACTCTTGTGTGGCCTGGAATTTGACCCTTCATTTTTTTTTTTTTCTATGCTGCATGATCACTACAGAGCAGGGGATCATCAGCCTTGGCTATATTTTTAAGTTCCTGAATTAATGACAGATAGAGAAAATAAGAAAGAGAAGCAGTGCATTACTCTGGCACATACAACGCTGGGGATAAAACTTGGAACCTTACACTGGAAAGTCTAATGCTTTATCTACTACACCATCTCCTGGGCCAGTAGCCCTGAGCAACTCAGTGTCAGAGGGACACAAGATGACTGGAATACCAACAACTGGGTTTGGGAACTGCTTCTTCAGTTGGAACCCTCCTCATTTCCTAGTAATTAATAGAGAGTCAGGCTCTGGTGAGGCACCACCCAACCCAATGTATTGAACAACCCAACAGGGTTGTCTAGGTCTTGCTGTGAGTGGAGGACCAGCCCTAGCTCATGCTGAACTGAATAGCTGGGAGGATAAATCTGCCCTTTATTATTGATGTCTCCACTTCCTCCTCCCTAAGAAAATGATTATCTGGGCTGTGCTGGCAGATGTCAAAATGAAATGTTTGCTTCCAGGTCCTCACATGGGGGTGGGGAGGGGCAGCTGGGGCTGGCTCCTGCCTTCCTGTCAACAAGTCATCATTAATCCTTTTCTCTTTCAGTCGATACCCGATGTCACTTTTTCTGGTTTATGTGGCTCAGTGACCTTAATTTGTTCCTAATAAAGACAGCTCCAATGGGGCTGGGCCTGTGGTGGGTCCTTTAATTCAGAGGGTGCTAAATCAGAGGCAGCCTTTGGGAATAGCGGCCAGCTCTTAGGGTCAGTTTAACAGGGCTCTGTCTACCTGCTACCAGTCTAATCTTGCAGCTTATTCCTGGGAAGTGGTATTCTGTCCCTTAACAAGTACACCTTCAGTAAGGTTGAGGTCGGTAAGATAGCTCACCTGAATAGCGCACTTGCTTTGTGGTGTGCACCACTCAGATTTGAACCCAGTCTCCACAGCACTGGAGAATGCTTCATTACTGTGGTGTCTTTCCTGCTGCCTCTCTCATTCTATCTGAAAAAAAGGTTGCTTGGATCAGTAAAGCTCAAGTGATGACAAAAAAAAAAAAAAAAAGAAAGAGAGAGAGAGAGAGAGGAAGAAAGGAAAGACAGAAGGAAGGACGATCAAGAGGAAGGAAGGGAGGGAGGAAGGAAGGCTGGATGGAAAGAGAAAGTTACATAGGGAGCATCTGGGTTATGCTTTCAGGGGCCTTTGCTGTTCTCTCTCTCTCTCTCTCTCTCTCTCTCTCTCACACACACACACACACACACACACACACACACACACACACACTTCTGCCAATTCTGTCTTTCAGAATTCAAAACTTCTACTATACTGGCTCAACCATAGAAGTTCTTAACTCTAGTTATGCATTAGGATTCCCTAGAGGGCTTTTAAAACACAGCTGTCTGGAGAACACAAAAGCAAGCAAACAAACAAACTTACCAAGCACTCTACAAAAGAGATTCCTAACTGACTAGTAAATATTTCCAGGTGCTCAGCTGCATTGGCCATCAGAGAAATGCAGAATGGGCCTCAGTATGATTCCCCTGCATACTTCGTGGGCAGCCTCAAGTGCAAAGCATAGGTAACACCAAGGCCCCACTGAGGTAAACAGCAACCAGCCATACACACATGCTGCCAGTAGGAGTCCGCCCTGCATAATCACACCAGAAACTACCGGGCTGTATTGGAACTAAATACCTACACAGTCAGCACTTTCTAGGTATAGACACTCAGAAAGCATGGTCAGATCTGTGGAAAGTCAGGTACATGCTCATAGCAGCACTCTTCACAGTGAGCCAACCCAGAAGTGTTTCATGTGTTCATCACTCAGAGAACTGATGAATAAATGTTCATACAATGAGATTCTAGAACACAATGAGAAGGAACAAATACAATTACAAACCACAATATGGTTCTCATAAGCATAATGCTAATAACTGAAGCCAGTCAAGCAAAGGGTACATAGTTTTTATTCCATCTGCATGAAACTCACCAATGCAGAACTAGTCATAGATGCCAGCAATGAGGATACTGGATAACAATAGAGGAAGATTGGAAAGAGGTCCAAGGGGGGCATCCTGGTGGTCCACAGTGTTGCCCCTTGATTTATTTGCTAGATAATAAGTGTGTATTCAACTTGGGAATGCTAATCAAGTGTGTTCATTTAGGTTTTGTGAATGTTTTCTTTCTTTCTGAACCAGGGATATCACTGGAACTCTGCATGCATAACTGTACCACAGTTCCTGATGACCAATTTTTCCTTGAACACTTTGTTCCTGCCTCCAATTTAGGGGGTAGAGAAAGGAGGAGATAGAGGGGGCAGAGAGAGAAGCATCACCACACCACTGCTCAACCACTCATGAAGCCTCCCACCTGTAAGTGGGGACCAGGAACTTGGGCCAGGATCCTCATGCATTATAACTTGTGTGCTCTACTGGGTGAGTCACCACCCAGTCCTGAAGGTTATTTTCCAATAAATAGCTTAAAAATACTAAAACCTAGGTTTCACCTTCAGATATTCAGATTCACTTGATTCAAGCCCTAGTCCTGGCTTTGAATTTTAAGGTGTAGCTAGAGATAAGAGTCTGGATTGAGAGAGTAGGGGATTGGAAGGGAAGCAGAAAGCTTAGAAGACTAATTCTCCCAAGAATATGCTTACTCCATGAATCACTGTGTCTTTCTAAATCTATATACTTTTCTTTAGACCTTTATATCTTAAACCTCATGTATGAGAGAAGTCATCTAGTATTTGTCCTCCTTGTACCCCCCTTTTTTTCTCCAGCGTTATCATTGGGGCTCAGTGCCAGCATAATGAATCCACTGCTGCTGGCAGTCATTTTTCCCATCTTATTGGATAGGAGATAAATTGAGAAGGGAGGGGAGATATAGAGGGAGAGAGACAGAGAGGCACTTGCAGACCTGCTTTGCAGCTTCTGAAATCTCCCCTCTGCAGATGGGAAGCTGGGAGCTTGCCAGGGTCCTTGCACTTAGTACTATGTGCGCTTAACCTGATGCATCACAGCCCGGCACCCCCTAGTTCTGACTTGGTTCAGTTAACAAGACTATTATTTTATTTTATTTTATTTTATTTTATTTTATTTTATTATTTTTTTCTACCACGGTTATCACTGGGGCTCAGTGCCTGCATAACCCCATCACTACTAGTGGCCATTTTCCTCTCTTTCTTAAGAAGGTGAGACAGAGGGAGAGACTAACAAAGAGAGGGATAGGGAGCTGTGGCAGTTATGCACTCATTTGAGTACATAGCTTAGTCTATGAAAGGACCAGGGAGTTAAACCTCTGGTCCCTACCTTCAGGGGATATGCTTCATGAGTAGGGGAGCAAGTCTACAGTTATCTCTCTTTCTTTGTTTTTGTTTGCTTATTTGTTTTGTTTTGTTTTACCAGAGCACTGCTTACCTCTGGCTTATGGTGGTGTAGGAATTGAACCTGGGACTTTGGATCCTCAGGCATGATCGTCTCTTTGCATAACCATTATGCTATCTACCCCTGCTCTTGCCCCTCTTAATTTATCTCTGTCCTATCAAATAAAATAGAAAGGAAAAAAAAAATGACTTCTAGAAGTGGTGGATCCTAGTTCTGGCAATGAGCCCCAGCAATAACCATGGCAGGGAAAGAGAGATTGAGAGAGAGAGAAAGAAAGAGAGACAGAGAGAGAGAGAGAGAGAGACCTACAACATTTCTCCATCACTTGTGAAACTTCCCTGTTGCAGGTGGTGTCCAGGGGCTTGAACCTGGATCTTTTCACAAGACAACCTATGCACTCTACTGAGCAACACCACTCAGTTCCGGAACAACATTTTTCAGGGCAGAGCAATTCTGGCAGACAAAATCAGAGCAGCTCCCTTGACCACTGGAAGGTCACATGCTACCTTGAGATGAAACAGCACCTTAGAATGGAGAAGAAAGCTTTCACAAATCTTTCAAAAGCCTGACTCTCACCAGTCTTTCTTCCTTAATGAGGAAGTTGGCAGTCAAGGAAAGCAAGAGAAGAGTCCCACTGTCCCCCTTTGTTTCAGGATCTAACTCCAGAGCACCACAAGAGGAGTCCCAAAGCTTCCCAGATTGGATTTGCTCTACTGGCCAGGGTCCTCATACACATCCAGGTGTCGGGACTGTGTCCAGGTACAGAGCCTGGAGCCCACAGATTTCCCTGAAATATGCAGGCTCAATTAAGCAATCAGAAGTGGAGTCCAGGAGAGACAAAATGCAGATGTTACAAAGCGATTTTGCCTGGGGAAATGGCGTCTCCCTTAGCAGGGAACAGGGAAGGGGGCCAAGATGGGAAGCTTCCTGCCTCCAGGAGTTCACTGTGAATTCAGTTCCAGCATTAGTCATCAGAATGTTTAAGACTATGACGACTCAACTCCCAGATGGGGAGGTAGGGGCAAATGGATGGCTGTGGGGGATGCCTGCCAATCAAAAGATGGGTCAGATGTCTGAGGAGGGGAATCTTTCCCAATTTACCTTCTCCCAGGAAGTGTGGGCCAGAGCCTTCAGTGCTCTAACCAGGTCTGGCTCCTATGCTAGTCGGAGGAGAGGAGGCAGGCTCTTTTCTCTCATTCCCCATGCAATGCAGTGTCCTTAGAGTCCCTGTGCAGCCCCCAAACTGATGCATTCAGTTTGCTAAAGTTTAGGGGTAAAAATGGCATTGCTCTATTCCAACTTCTGCAGCAAATGAAAAGACACTTTTCTAAAAAAGGAGTAGGGGGAGTCTTCTTTTTGTTCCCCCAGACAACTATTCCGCTCTGGTTTATAGTGGTGTGGGGAATTGAACTTGGTACCTCAGAGCCTCAGGCATGAGAGTCTGTTCAAATAACCATTATACTGTCTCCTTCCATCCAGAGTCTGCATTTTTACCATGGTCAGTAGAGCCAAAACACTTACTTACTGTGAGAAAGAGACACTCCTTTGCTTTTAAATATAGTCTACACTTGTCTATCACCCCTGGACCTAAGCTGTGGACACTGAAGAGTTTCAAACCTGAAGGGGGACTTTATGAAGACCTGGTGGAGACAGACATGTACAAACATTCAGCTGATATTTGCTGCATCTCCTATGTGTACTAGAGAAAAAGAGACCAAGAGAGACAGGGTTCTGTAAAAGTTTACACATGGCGTGACATGAATAGTGATAGATACATACTTGCCCAGCAAGAGATAAAGACAGAAAGAAAAGGCACCTAGAAGTGGAGAATGAGACAGTATCCCATGCCTACAGGAAAAGCTATAAATGCACAGTGAATGATAAAAGACACAGTAACACCATGAATAAGCTGGTGACACATCTTTCGCTTATCTCTTCTCTGGTGCTGGGGGTCCCCTGGCTGTATTCCTCGTAAAAGCCCAACAGCCTACAGTATTTTTACTTCTCTTTGCTCCAGATTCCTGTCCCAAGAGCTATAATTTGAGAAGTAATTCTTCAAATCCCTGTGTATGTGCATGTAAATCCTTTTGACCGAGATAGAGCTAAGAGTTGTAGTTTCTGAATGTAAGCTCTCTTGTGCAGGAAGTCAGAAAGACCAGAGGAAAGGTTTTCTTGTTTCCCTGAGGTCTGGAGGGCAGACTATGATCTTCCCTGAATCACTCCTCCTGAATCATACACTCCTACTGGTTGGGAGTTGAATTACAGGGCCTAGTGGTGAAAACAGGCAAGCAAACCCAAGTGAGAGGAGCTTAGAGTGCTCTATTTGGTTGGGTCCTCTTACAGACCAGTACCAATAAGAGAGAATTATTTCTACAGAACCCACTTATCAGGCTGAGAAAGAAAAGTATGTCGTTTGGGTCTTGGTTAAAAACAAACGAGGGTGGGAATACGGAACTCTGGTTGTGAGTGTAGTGTGGAACTATTCACTGTAAGCTTACAATCTTGAAACCTACTATTAACCACAAGTGAAAATATTTTTTAAAATGTGAACAAACAGAAAGGCTTGGCTAAAAGTCTCTCCCCAGTGTTGAACATGACTTGAAATAGCTTTGCCTCTGTTAGGATGCTACCAGGGGTCACTGACAGAATATGCAGTTACAACCTTACTTATCATCTGCTTTAACAACATGTACAGAAACTGATACTCTTAGTGTTAATAACCAGCCAGTCACTGAGTTCAGTTCTGATTCAAGGGAAGAGGACATAGATCCCACATATTTTTTTATATTTTAATTTTTTGTTATCCTTATTTATTTATTGAATAGCGACAGTCAGAAATTGAGAGGGGAGAGGGACATAGAAAGAGAGAGAGACAGAGAAACACCTATAGCCCTGTTTCACCACTTACAAGGCTTTCCCCCTGTAGGTGAGGACCTGGGGCTCAACCCTGGGGACTTTGCTCATTCTAACTCATGTACTCAATCAGGTACACCACCACCAAGCCCCTATAAAAGTTTTCATTTGTATTTAATTTACTAAAATCACATTATGCTTCTTTTTAAAGTCCCCTCCTCCCCTTTTTCTACAAGAGTACTGCTCAACTCTGGCTTTGGTAGTGCAGGAGATTGAGTCTGGTACTTTGGAGCCTTAGGCATGAAAGTCTCTTTGCATAACCATTATGCTATCTACCCCACTGGTCATACATCTTGATGGAGCCAGCATATAAATGGTTCAAGAGAAAAAGCAATAAATAAGTGGATGAGTACACTGTGGTATATACACATAATGGAATACTACTCAGCTATTAAAATGGTGATTTCATCTTCTTCACCCATCTTGGATGGAGCTTGTTAAGTGAGATAAATAAAAAACAGAAGGATGAATATGGATGCTCTCACTCACAGGCAGAAGTTGAAAAACAAGATCAAAAGGAAAAACACTAAGCAGAAGTTGGACTGGAGTTGATGTATGCACCAAAGTAAAAGACTACGGGGTGGGTGGGGAGGAGGGTTCAGGTCCTGGAACAGGATGGCAGAGGACCTAGTGGGGGTTGTATTGTTATGTGGAAAACTGGGGAATGTTATATATATACAAACTGCTGTATTTACAGTTGACTATAAACCATTATTCCCCAAATGAAGAAATTTAAAAAAAAAAGTAATTAATGTGAGTAAAAGTTGATGTTTTAAAAACTGGGCATGGGGAATACCAAAGGAGACCACCTGGGACTGCAACAAGACACTACTAGAATGACTTCAGGAACCAACAACATCACAAGTGAATACAAGCACATGTGACTCTTGGACAGAGAGAAACCTAGGGAGAAAATAAGTGGCTGGTATCAGTACAGAAGTTTACCAGTTGAGACACCATCTCCAATCTGTTTCACCAACAAAAAGATGGTTGAAGGGAGGAGAGGACTCCCGTAAGAACCACCAATTGCAACTGTGAGATTCCATTATTACTGCCATCAGAAGCCGGAGCAAGAGGGGATGGGAGAGACCCTGACACCAGGGGACAGAGAACTAACTAGGAAACTAACTAGGAAACTCAGGAGAAGATCTATGCCTTCAAGACCTAGTGGTGCAGCTGTGAGAGTCTCTTTGCATAACCACCGGATTATCTCTGTCCCACTCTGTTTTAACTTTTGGTCTGGAGTCAGTAATTAAGTTAAGAAGCCTGCTTATAGTTTAAAAACCTACAGGGAGAAAAAGAACAAGAGAGGCTTTTAAGCCACTGAGCTCCAACTCAGGGATTAAAATAATATTGTAACAACTGTAAATTTTCACAACTGTAAACCCTTTAATTACTTTACTTAGACACAAGTCAATCCAGGCAAGAGTGACCAGTCATTTGAAAAGTACTGAGAGAGGGACCTCATAACATACTATATAAAATGGTTAAACTAACAAAAAGAAATATTGGAGAAATGAACCAGGACAAGAGTCCAGCTAAAAGCCCCCCAAAGTCTGAAGAACAAAATAATGAGGTCAACATCCAAACACTAGTTAAAGAAATAATCACAGAAGTGAGTAAACAGTTTGAAATAATTGTCATCAGAAATGCAGTAACAACCAATGAGACTCTAGAAGAAAACACTAATTATCTCAAGGTTATTAGAGAGCGGAAAGCTGAAGTAGCTGAACTAAGAACACAACTAACTGAACAAGCTAAACAGTATCAGAACAGGGTAACAAAATAGATGAACTCCAGAAAACAGTAGAGGGGAGAAAGAATAGAATCAATGAGGCTGAAGACAGAATTGGCAAGATAGAGGATGAATTCGAGACAATTAAAAAAGAAGTAAAAGATCTCAAAAAGAGATTAAGAGATGCTGAAAGCAACAACAGAGACCTATGCGATGACTTCAAAAGAAATGATATACACATTATTTGGCTTACCAAAGGAAGAAAAAAGAGGGGAAGAAAGCATTCTTCAAGACATAATAGCTGAGAACTTCTCTAGTCTAGACAACATAAAAGATATAAAGGTTCAAGAAGCCCAGAGGGTCCCAAACACAATTAAACCAGACTTAAAGAGATGTCATATTTACAATGGAAAGGAATAAGGATAAAGAAAGGATCCTGAAGGCTGTAAGAGAGAAAGAAAAAATCATCTACAGAGGAAAACCCATAAGATTAGCAGCAGATTTCACCACACAAACACTACAGGCCAGAAGAGAATGGCAAGATATCTATCAAGTGCTCAATGAGAAAGGCTTTCAACCAAGACTACTGTATCATTGTAGACTGTCATTCAGAGTAGATGGAGGCATAAAAACCTTCTCAGACAAGCAACAGTTATTTAAAGAATAGTTGAAAGAATCAACTATCACCAAGCCTGCCCTGAAAGAAGTTCTGAAAGATCTCCTATAAACAGTCAGACCACCATAAATAGGCCATATATCAGAACACTCTAAAAATCTGCAAGAATGGCATTAAAATATCTTCAATCTTTGGTATCAATAAATATCAGTGGCCTGAATTCACCTATTAAAAGGCACAGAGTAGGAAGATGGATCACAAAACACAACCCAACAATATGCTGTCTATAGGAAACTGACCTAACTCAACAGGACAAACACAGACTCAAAGTGAAAAGATGGAAAACTATCATACAAGCCAATGTCCCACAAAAAGGGGCAGGAACAGCTATTCTCATATCTGACACAATAGACTTTAAAATAAATAAAATTTAAAAAGATAGGGATGGAAATAACTTAATGCTCAGAGGATCAGTCAATCAATAACACTTAACAATTATTAACATTTATGCATCCTATTAGAAGCCATCTAAATACATCAAACATCTACTGAAAGAGCTACAGCAATATATTAACAGCAACACAGTCATAGTAGGGGACTTCAACACCTCACTCTCTCAAATTGACAGATAATCCAGGCAGAAAATCAATGAAAATATGAGGAAGCTAAATGCACAGATCAATAAACTAGAACTATTGGACATTTTCAGAGCCATTCATCCCAAGAAACTGGAATACACATTTTACCCAAGTCCACATGGATCATTATCAAGGATAGACCATATGTTAGGCCGCAAAGACAGCATCAGCAAATTCCAGAGCATTTAAATCATCCCAAGCATCTTCTCAGACCACAGACGAATTAAACTAACATTTAACAATCAACAAAAGATTAGTAATAGTCCCCAAATGTGGTAGCTTAACAGTACACTATTTAGTAACTACTGGGTCAAAGAGGAAATTAATTAAGAAATCCAAATGTTTTGAGAGTTCAATGAAAATGAAGACACAAGCTATCAAAATATTTGGGACACAGCTAAGGCAGTACTAAGAGGGCGGTTCATAGCCATACAAACATACATTAGGAAACAAACAAACAAAAAAAGCACAAATAAACAGCCTTACTGCACATCTTAAAGACCTAGAAGAAGAAGAACAAAGGAACCCTAAAGCAACCAGAATGACAGACATAAATAAGTTAGGGCAGAAATCAGTAAAACTGAAAATAAGAAAACCATACAAAAGATCAACGAAAGTAAATGTTGGTTCTTCAAAAGAGTGAACAAAATCAACAAACCTTTAGCCAGACTTACAAAACAAAAAAGGGTAAAGACCCAAATAAATCAGATAGTAAATGAAAGAGTAGATATCACAATAGACATCACAGAAATTCAGCATATCATGTGAGCCATTTATGAACAACTATATGCCACCATGCAAGAGAACCTGGAAGAAATGGACGATTTCCTAGATACCTACAAACTTTCAGAATTACGTAAAGAGGAACTAGATAACATGAACAGGTCCATCACAGCTAATGAAATTGAAACAGTTATCAAAAAACCTTCCCCAAAATAAAAGACTTGGACCAGATGACTTTACAAATTAATTCTACAAAACTTTCAAAGAAGAACTAATACCTTTACTGTTAAAAGTCTTCCAGAAGATTGAAGACACTGGCATACTCCCTTCCAGCTTCTATGAAGCCAACATTACTTTGATACCAAAAGTGGACAGGGACATAATCAAAATAGAAAACTACAGACCAATATCTCTGATGAAAATAGATGCCAAAATATTTAACAAAATTCTAGCCAATCAGATACAGCAGTATATTAAAAAGATTATTCATCATGACCAAATGGGGTTTATCCCAGGAACACAAGGTTGGTTTAATATATGTAAATCAATCAACATGATCCACCACATCAATAAAAGCAAGACCAAAATCCACATGGTCATATCAATAGATGCAGAGAAAGCCTCTGACAAAACCCAACATCCATTTATGATTAAAACACTACAAAACATGGGAATAGATGGAAAATTCCTGAAGATAGTGGAGTTTATATATAGCAAACCTACAGATAACATCATACTCAATGGTGAAAACCAGAAGCATTTACCCTCAGATCAGGTACTATACATGGCTGCCAACTATCAGCATTATTATTCAACATAGTGTAGGAAGTTCTTCCCATAGCAATCAGGCAGGAGCAAAGAATTAAAGGGACACAGATAGGAAGAGAAAAAGGCAAACTCTCCCTCTTTACAGATGACATGATAGTGTACATAGAAAACCCTAAGTAATTTAGCAAGAAGCTTTTGGAAATTATCAGGCAATACAGCAAGGTGTCCAGCTACAAATTTAACACTCAAAAGCCAGTGCCATTCATCTATTCAAACAGTAAGTTAGAAGAAGATGAAATACAGAAATAAATTCCTTTTACTATAGCAACAAAGACAGTAAAATATAGCTAGGAATAAACCTAACCAAAGAAGTTAAACACTTGTATACTGAAAATTATGAGTCACTACTCAAGGAAATTGAAAAAGACACAAAAAAGTGAAAAGATATTCCATGTTCATGGTTTGGGAGAAATAACATCATCAAAATGAATATACTACCCAGAGCCATATACAAATTTAATGCTATCCCCATCAAGATCACAAACACATTTTTAGGAGAATAGAACAAATGCTACAAATGTTTATCTGGAACCAGAAAAGACTTAGAATTGCCAAAACAATCCTGAGAAGAAATAACAATACTGGAGACATCACATTCTCAGATCTCAAAGTGTATTATAGGGCCATTGTCATCAAAACTGCTTGGTACTGGAACATGAATAGACAAACTGATCAGTGGAATGGAACTGAGAGCCCAGAAGTAAACCCTGACACCTATCGACAGCTAATCTTTGACAAAGGTTCCCAGACTGTTAAATGGGGAAAGCAGAGTCTCTTCAACAAATGGTGTTGGGAAAAATGGGGTTGAAACATCCAGAAGAATGAAACTGAACCACTATGTTGCACCAAATACAAAAGTAAATTCCAAATGCATCAAGGACTTGGATGTTAAAACAGAAGCTATCAGATACTTAGAGGAAAATATTGGCAGAACTCTTTTCCTTATAAATTTTAAATACTTCTTCAATGAAACAAATCCAATTATGAAGAAGACTAAGGCAAGTATAAACCTATGGAATTACATCAAATTAAAATGCTTCTGTACAGCAAAAGAAACCAGTATCCAAACCAAGAGACCCCTCACAGAATGGGAGAAGATCTTTACATGCCATACATCAGACAAAAGGCTAATAACCAAAAAATATAAAGAGATTACTAGACTCAAGAAAACATATAGCCCCCTCCAAAAAAGAAGAGATGACATGGACAGAATATTCACCAGGAAAGAGATCCAAAAGGCCGAGAAACACATGAAAAAATGCTCCAAGTCTTTGATTGTCAAAGAAATTCAAATAAATACAACAATGATATACCACTTCACTCCTGTGAGAATGTCATACATCAGAATAAGTAACAGCAGCAAATGCTGGAGAGGGTATGGGGTCAAAGGAACACTTCTACACTGCTGGTGGGAATGTAAATTGGTCCAACCTCTGTAAAGAACAGTCTGGAGAACTCTCAGAAGGCTAGAAATGGACCTACCCTATGACCTGCAATTCCTCTTCTGGGGATATATCCTAAGGAACCCAACACACCCATCCAAAAAGATCTGTGTACACATATGTTCTTGGCAACACAATTTGTAATAGCCAAATCCTGAAAGCAACCCAAGTGTCCAACAACAGATGAGTGGCTGAGCAAGTTGTGGTATACATACACAATGGAATATTACCGAGCTATAAAAAATGGTGATTTCACCATTTTCAGCCGATCTTGGATGGAACTTGAAAAATTCATGTTAAAAGAAATAAGTCAGAAACAGAAGTATGAATATGGGATGATTTCATTCTCAGGCAGAAGTTGAAAAACAAAATCCAAAGAGAAAACACAAACAGAACCTGAACTGGAATTGGCGTATTGAGCCAAAGTAAAAGACTCTGGGGTGGGTGTGGGGGGAGAATACAGGTCCAAAAAGGATGACAAAGGACCTAGTGGGAGTTTTATTATTATATGAAAAACTGGGAAATGTTATGCATGTACAAAATATTGTATTTCCTGTTGAATATAAAACAATTCCCCAATAAAAATTAAAATAAATAAATGTAAATAGAAAAGTCATGGAAGAGGCTCACTAGATTCTAGCACAAGACTTGTATATTGGGGGTCAGGTGGTAACGCAGCAGGTTAAGCACAGGTGGTGCAAAGCGCAAGGACCAGCTTAAGGATCCAGGTTCCAACCTCTGGCTCCCCACTGCAGGGAGGTTGCTTCACAAGCTGTGAAGCAGGTCTGCAGGTGTCTATCTTTCTCTCTCCCTCTGTCTTCCCCTCCTCTCTCCATTTCTCTCTGTCTTATCCAACAATGAGGACAACAACAACAATAATAACTACAATAAAAATAAAACAAAAGCAACAAAAAGGGAAAATTAATTTTTAAAAAATCTTTTAAAAAAACCTGGGCATGGGTACTGTTGGGGCAATAACTAACTGACAGGTCTTTTTAAATTTCTTTAAAAAATTATTTATTGGGGTGGTGGAGATACCATAATGGTTATGCAAACAAATTCTCATGTCTGAGGCTCCCAGGTCCCAAGTTCAATACCACACACCACTATACACCAGAACTACACAGTGCCCTGCATATATATTCACATTAATTGATAGGTAAGGAGGAACTAGAGAAGGAGAAAAAAGAAGCCTGCAGCACTGTTTCACCACTCATGAAGAGCTCCCCCGTACATAGGGACTTGGGCTGGATCCCAGGTCCTTGTGCACTGAAACATTTGTGTTCAGCAGAGTGTCCTACCACCTGGTATCCTGACTGGTGTGTTCTTAAAAATCATTTCCTTCAAGATTCAGTAAAAGCTGTTCCCTGAATCTAAAAATAATGGAACTTTAGAAAGGATAGTCCAGGTGACCTTCTAGCTCCCTTCCTCTCCTACCTTCTTTCACCCTTGAATCATTCACAAGATTAAAAAATAATGCCTCCAGAAGTCCCTCTGCTCCTTAACTCTCATCTGCTCTCATTCTATTGGCAACCTTGCTATTATAGCACTGTTTTCAGATTTTTATTTCCCCCCAAAGCTTCCCAGCTCCAGATTTATTTTAGGCTAATTCTTAGAAATAGCAATACTAGGGGCTCCACAGCAGCTGTCTCAAGTCAAGGGTCAGCTCTTTTGGAAGCCCCAGGCCAATGGCAACTTGGTGAGGCAGTGAGAGAGCCTTCCCTTTACTCTTGAAGCCTTTGACTCTGCATCTTTGTCCATCAGTCTTCTCTGGATGGCTTTCCACTCACTGCTGACCTGCCCTCTTCTCTAGTCTCTGAACTCACAGAGTGGGCTGCCTTCTAGTTCATTTTTTTTTCTTGTCATGTTTTATTTAGAAAACAGTGATTTACAAAAATAAGAAAGTTGTCACATGGGTCCAATTTAGGGAAAAGCAAAGCACAGGCTGAAACTTGGCCTAGACATGATTGATTGCAGTGAGACAAAGGACTCATCTTCTAGTGTCTACCCTCCCTAATGTACGAGTAGCTTCCGCATGCTCTGGCCACCAGAATTCTCCTGATTCCCCTGCATTCACTCAACATGCAAGTTGTGAGTGTCCACCTGTTCAGGTCTCTGTGCTAGGTACGAGGACTGCACAGAGTTCCTGGTTTGCTCTGGATTGGTGTGTGGTCAGTGTTATGTAGAGGGCCTTTATACAGCTAGCTGTGAGCGGTCTGCTCACCTGCTACACACAGAGCAATGTGCTGAGTCCAGGAGACAAAAGAGTGGCCTGAACAGGTGGAGGCCCTGCCTTTGAGAGCTGCAACCAAATTTTTTCTAAAATTATGTCTAGGGTATACTAGGATTCAGTATGGAAAGTCCTCCCACCATAACATCGTACTGAGGTTAAAGGTTCAGTTGTTGACACATGATTATAATTTCTCCTCTCTCCATGATATAGGTGTCTGCAAAAATACTCTCACCCTCAACTGAAGTTCTTTCCACCGTCATGCACCAGCACAGGAAGCAGGTTCTTTCTTCCTCGTTTTTTGTTACCAGGGCTTCACCACTCTGGGCTGGCTTTTTCAGAAAGATGATAAATAGGTAGGTAGGTAGGCAGGTAGGTAGGTAGGTAGGTAGGTAAATAGATTATAGATAGATGATGATGATAGGTAGATAGATGATAGGTAGATGACAGGTGATAGGTAGATAATTGATAGATAGATAGATAGATAGATAGATAGATAGATAGATAGATAGATAGATGATAGACTGGTTGCTGCACAGAAACTTGTTCAATGCAGTGAGTGCGCAGGGGGTTGAACCTGGGTTGTTTGCATGGCAAAGCATGTGCACTGTCCAGTTGAGCTATTTTGCCAGTGCAAGAACTACATTTCCCTGAGGGATGTTGGCCCTCCCACCCACTCTTCCTGCCCAGGAGGACCACAGATACTCTAAGCAGAGTAGCTTAGTTCAGTTTTTTCTCAGAAGAACAAAGGACAGGCTGTGATGCAGGTTTAAGGGCCCGACGGGGGGTGGGGAGAGGGGCAGTATTGCAGGGAAGCATCACAGGCATCTTCCCCCTCCATGTGTGGTGCATCCTGTAACATATCAAGCAGTCTCCCAGTGGCATGGAGACCCACTTCTCCCCAGTGGCAGCGGCTTAGTAATGTGCCTAAAGTCTGAGTCTTTCCTGCTCCCTGCCTCACTTCCTCACACTTATGCTGACTTGCCCTGGGTTCACCTCCCAAATCAACTGTTTGCATGTAAAAGCATGCTCGAGGTTGGATAAGAAAACGCTGCAGCAAGAAGTAAGGTATCAAGTCAAAGTCTTTGAATTGCTTGATTTCCTCCATTCACTCAAGGCTTACATGGTGTCTATGATAGGTATGGTAATTATTACTGAATTGAATGGAGGCATTAAATCTTTTCAGACAGTGACACAGAGGCAGAGAGAGAATGGAAGAGATCACAGCACAAAGCTGCTTTTGATATGATGGGGGGCAGGTTCAAACCTGGGCTGTACACACGACAAAGCAGCACACTATCCAAGTGAGTTATATCATCCACCCCAAGCATTGCATTTTTCAAGCCACGTGTTTGATCCCTAAAAAGGAAAAGAGAAGCATTGGAGGAGAACTAGCCTGAAGAAAGAACTTTGAACAAAAGCCAGGACTCCATGGCCTGATCTAGGCAGGTGCTCAGTACACTGGAAACTCAGGTTTACTCCACAGTGATTTGTCCTCCCTCACTTCACAGCGAAAGGGAGAGTTCCTGCTACCCTCCAGACGGGGTTGGTAAAGCTGGTGTAGAGTGAAAAGTAGTGACACTCTGATAGCATAAATGGCGTGACATGTTTCTGTAGAGTGTGGCTGAGTGTGAAGGGAAGATGAGGCTATGCTGAGCATCTGCTGAACACCTCATCTGGGCATCTGTTCCCAGTCAGCTGATCAGATCTGGGAGAGTGGCACATCCCTGTGCCTGCTCTTTAGTTCCCAAGAAGCCACTGTGAATCACTCCATGGGAGCCATTTCTTATGTAGAAATGCTCAATCTTCCTTTCAACTATCCAGTCTTGCTTTTGTTTGCTTGATCAAAACCTCCCTTTCCCTGGGCTTAAGCCCCTTGTACTGAATAGGATGTCATATATGATAGATGCAATGATCTCTCTCTCTCTCTCTCTCTCTCTCTCTCTCTCTCTCTCTTTCTCTCCCTTTCTACTTCTATTTTAAATTGAAAAAAATGAAAGTGGTCAATGGGAATGATGAAATCACACAAGCACAAAACTCCAGTGAAATCCTGAAATGCCAAAAATGATAGTACATTAAATAAAGCATGACAGCCAAAGTAGCTCTCTCAGTAGGTATGCTGCTTTGCCGTGTTTGCAGCCCAGGTTTGAACCCAACCTTCATCACATTGTAGGATCTTTTTTGGTGCTGTGGTTTCTTTCTCTGTCTCTCTGAAAACAAAACAAAACAAAAATGTTAACCCAGAGTAGTGAAGCTGGAGATGAACAACAAAAACAACAACATATAAATAAAACTTCCTTCTCCCCTCAGACTGGGATTCCCTGAGGTTAGGGCTAGCCAGCTGACAGAAATGCAGACAGTGATACTTAACATGCACAAGCAGCTGTAGCAGAAACCTTAAGGGGCATCTGTCCATTTCTGGGAACTAAAAACTATGGTACTTGGGATGCTGACCTGGTCGGGCAAGAAACCAAGAGCCAAGTGTTTGTTAATGGAGGCTGTGTTCTAATTCTGCTTGTGTCACTTTCCACCTGATATATTTATAAGGCATCCACTGGGTGAGTTTACCAGCAGTGGCTCTGTCATACTAGGGAGCTGTGCTGGAGGCGGCTAGAGGAGCAGGGGAGGATGACTGGGGGAATGGAAAGAAGAGAGAAGGTGTGTCACTCAAGTGATGACATCTATTCAAATAGGATTCTCATTCTCGGGGGGCAGGCAGTAGCGCAGTGGGTTAAGCACACATAATGCAAAGCACAACTGCTTAAGGATTCCTGTTCAAACCCTCCCCCGCTCCCTGAAGGGGGCGTCTCTTCACAAGTGGTGAAGCAGGTGTCTATCTTTCTCTCCCCTTCTCTGTCTTCCCATCCTCTCTCTATTATTCTCTGTCCTAGACAACAACAACAACAATAATAATAATAACAACGATAAACAACAAGGGCAACAAAAAGGGGAAAAAAATAGCCTCCAGGAGCAGTGGATTTGCAGTGCAGGCACTGAGACCCAGCAATAATCCTGGAGACCAAATAAATAAACAAATAAATAAAGTAAATAATTAAATAAGATTCTCCAGTCACAACAGTGAGGCATCAGAACCAGTCTCAGCAGACTATGTGCTTAAGCATGCGTGTGTATTTTCATGGGCACATCTGTGTGCACATGGGGGTCTGAGTTTAACAGGTATGGTTTCATGTGTCTATGCACTGTGAACATATGTATGTGTGTGCATATCCACATGCAAGTGCATATGCATGCAAACATATATATGTGTGCATTCATGTGTATGGGCTGTGTGAGTATGAAAATGCCTGTGTCCTGGCAGTGCTGGGAGCTGTCAGCCTATTGTTGGCCAGCTGGGCTGTGAGTGGCCAGAGTCTCTCAACAGCCTAATCATGCCTGACAGATTGATTAGGGGAGAAAGTTGCTGTGTCTCTATCGCAACAGACAGGGTGAGTGTGTCTCCACTTAACCTTTCCCTTCACACAAGAAGGAAGGGGGGCTGTGCAGACCAGGATGAGGAGGAAGGGCCAGGCGTGCAGGGTGAGCAGAGGTCTGCAGGCAGGCAGAGGGAAGTGAGGCCAGCACAGTAACATGCAGGGCAGAGTGGAGGGAGCTGGAGAAGAGAAATGGGAAAAGCTGTGAGAAGAGGCAGGGACACCAGGGAGGTGAAATTCAGGCTCCTGTGATAGGCTGAGGCTGGTCGCCAATGTGATGAGCTGGAACTTGTCTCTGTGGTGTGACTAAAGGTGTGGGGATACAGATGTCCTTCACTGGACCAATAGCTTCCCTTTTTCCTCCCTGGGACACAAGAGGGTGAGGCTGCCATACTGGAGGGCCTAGTCCAGGGAGTGGACCACAGGGCAGGCTCTGCTGAAGGTCACTATACACCCAGCTGGAGGTAGGGAGGAGGACACTGCCTCCAGGGGTGTGTTCCAGCTGCTAAAAGCCTGGGAATGAAGTGGCCTGCCCACTCCAACAAGGAGCAGGATCGGTGCAGGAAGGAGCAGCCTCCTCTGCCAGGTTGGCTATTCTCCATCAATGGCACCTGCTGCCCACTGGGGATTGAGCACGTGATAACTGCAAGGGTATCGGGCTGAGAATGGGCTCCCCATAGCAGGCCTCTGGGGGCCACTATGGATCTGTCTCCTCTCTCTGGGAGTGGGGGTTGGGGACAGGGGCTTCCTGTGGAAAACTGGAAGTGCTTATAACAGTTCAAGCAGACTCTGGGGAAGGAAGCATCTGAGCCTGGGACATGTCCTACAGGCCCATGGGGTCACAGGATGCAAAAGAAGAGCATTTGACTTCATCCAGGCCACTCTGTGGGATGCAGTTACCCTCCACATTGCTTCCACCAACCTCAAGTCTAATGTTCCCAGTCATAAAACTGCTTGAAATTAGGCAAGTCTGGTGGCAGATAAAGGCAAGTCAGCAAGCCTTTTTTTGACATCTGTTCATAGATCACATCAATATGACTAGTTGTCTGGGGGGGGGGAGTCTGCATATGTATTTTAATCACAAATATATTATTACAGAATGATTAGGGAGGAACATTAAAACTAGACAGAGCCAACAGAACAGTAAACAGCTCTTAGGAAGGAATTAGATCTGGGCTATTTTTATTTATATTTTCCTCTGATTTTATAATTAGAAGGCTGTTCTCCTCAAAGGCTTGTGCCTGGTTTTGAATACACACAGGACACCGATTTTGGCAAGAAAAAATAATCTAGTATCAGACCTATGAAAAAAATAATAATAATAAAAATAGTGGATATGTTTTGTTGCTGTGAGTGATTTATGTTTCTGGTCTCCTACTTCCTCTCACCTCCCCAGTTCAGCTGCATATTAAAACTGAAGGTGCAGGGTGAGTATGATAGGGTGGGGTGTGGTGGGACTGGAGGAAAAAGTATTTCAAACAAATAAAAGAATAATTCCTGCAGTAGAGAAACTGACTAGGGAGGCAAAGGTAGGCTTGAGAATTCTGACCTTTCTCTCTCTCTATCTCTCCATCTCTCTCTCTCTCTTCTTTAGTAAAGCATGAAGGAAATAAATAAATATTTTGAAAAAAACTCCCTGACATTTTCCCTCATCTCATCAAAAGGCATAGATAAAAATAATCACTGCTTTCTCTATTCCTCTGAGTCTGGATTGGATGCCTCTGGAATGACACATACAGGTGCTGAAATCAACCTGCCACTCAGCAGGAAATTACTCCCCCCCCACACACACACATATACCTTGGTATCTCTGGCAGAACTCTGGCTTTGTTCTTCTGTTAAGTTCTGCTCCCAGAATCTGCCTCTAAAGTCCAGTGTCCCACACCTTCCATTAATCCCCAGTGTTTCTCAGAGCCCCTGATGGCATTTGCACAATGGCAAGTGCAATTAGCATTATAGGGGTGGCCTTGTTCCCCCCATGGACTGTGTGCTCAAAGGGGCTTCCTCAATGTTAGGACTTATAGCAACTTATCTACACATCTCAATGTCCTCTTGTAAATGCTGCCCTTTGGCTGAGGGACTAGAAATTCACTACAGTGGACTCAATTGTGTCCCTGGAAACAAAAGAGATGGTAAGGTACCACCCATATCTGTTACCTTTTCTGCACCCAAACAAAGGTTTTTAGCCTTCAGGACACTGTGACAAGACTCTATTGTTCTAAGTTCCCACCTACCTTTTCAGTTTACTCTATTATAGCAGCTCTAGGAAACATAATTCTACCTGTGTGCCTATTCTTATAATTTCAAGAAAACTTGGGCCAGGGAAAGGTTTCCTACTAATACAAAGAGTTTTAAAGGAAATCACATTTTTTATGATGATATTATTGCATGTGCATGTGATGGTGGGAATGGCCAACAACCATCCAGTGAGCATGAGAAATGAGATTTGATTATATGAGCCTACAGAGGAGAAAAGATGGTCAGAACCTGAGTCACCAGTGATTGCTGCTGAGCTTTGAAACCACCAGTCCTCCCACAGCTCACACTGGGATTTTTATTCTATTTTTATGCTATAATGTGAAATGACAAATCCATTTATGATTGAAATCATCTCAAATTTGGCTCTCTGTGTCTTATACTGGAGTTCCAACACAGTGACACAATATGCAGAATCAATCACACAACCACCTCTCAGTCTAAGGCCAACAGTGGATGTCATTGAAGAAGATGGCTAATCACTGATGGCTTGGCTTGAAAGTAGCCACTAGTTTAATTTCTTAGTTGCAGGTCCACCAGTGTGTGTCCCTAGAGGGAAATCTGAGAAAGCAACCCAACTTTTTTTTTTTTTTACTTTAGTCAGTCTTAAGGTTTTTTGTTTGTTTGTTTTCAGATATACTTAGAGAAATGCACAGAACCCCAGTCTAACTGGGTGATGAGGTCAGTGAACTACTTGTCTCCTACAGGGTGTCTCAGATCCTGGTCTGTGATCTCTGCAGTACCATGAGGCCAAAGTTATTCCCACAACAATATCACAGTAGCACTTGCCCTTTTCACTCCTATTCTCTTGTGAGCAGGCAGGGGTGTTTTCCAGAGGCTGCTTGACTTGCGACATCACAACAAATTGAAGGCAGAAACAGCTAGGAGAATCCAGTTTTCTTCAAATAAAGTAATCATTACAGAGATTTCCAACAACAAAGGTCACTCTTTTCACAAACTTTCTTTGTAAAGTACAGTAATTTTTAATAAAAAATTGTAATGCATCTGTTGTTGCTATTTTAAAATAATAAACATTTCAAAAAGTGTCAGTGGCAAAATATATTTAACTGGCATAAATAGCTCTTTGGAGTACTCAAAAATACTTAATAGTATAAAAAGATCTAGAGGTAAAAATGCTTTAAAATTGCTGATCAAGAAACATCCTGTTTGACAAAGGGTAAGGGGAGTAATAGAAGCTGAATCTGGGGCTGAGGAAACAGCACAATAGTTATGAAAAATGTTTTCATGCCTGAGACTCTGAGGTTCCAGGTTCAATCCCCAACACTACCATAAACTAGAGTTGTGTAGTGTTCTGGTCTCTCCCTTAACCTCTCTCTCTCTCTCTCTCTCTCTTCGTGTGTGTGTGTGTGTGTGTGTGTGTGTGTGTGTGTCCTTCTGTGTCTTTCATCTAGACAAATAAGTAAATATTTTTTTAAAGAGAAACTGAATCTGCTAATCATAAAAGATGCTAACCTTGACAAGCAGCTGAAATGGACCAGGTTCATGTGGAACATTCACACCTACTCTCTTGCATAAGCTTCATAGTAGACATTTGTCCTTTGTAACCTCGCTATAAGATAGGCAGGTAGATACTCTGGTCTTCATTTTATAGATGAGGCAATCATGGCTCAGGCCAGAGAGTCCCTTGTAGCCAGCAAGTGCTAAAGTCAGGATCTATTCAAGTCGACATTTGTGTATAAATGTTTCTGACACTGGTATCTTTAGCCTCTGGTACTCTTATGAAGTCAGAACTCAAGACCTACATCTAACATTACATCATCTTCAGTGCATACTCTGAAACCTCTGGGCCCCAGGACCCTCATCTGTAAAATGAGCATAAAAATATCTAGGTTGTGAAAATCAATATGTTGGTGAACATAGAGCAATTGGTAAACTATAAGATTAATGTGATCATTATGACCTATGATCTTCTTTGTAGGAATAATTCTTGGGACTATTAGCTGGTTGTGAAATATAAAAACATGGGTTCATGTTCATCATATATAGATTATGGAGAGACTTCGATAGGCGGGACTACAGAGTAGTAGCTGCTGCATTTCACTATCCCTGGTTAACTAGGAATAGCAAAGAGGATCACTTGAGAATGCAACAAGACAAGACAAGGATTACTTTGGGAACTGACCAAGCCACTGATGAGTGCAAATATGTTTGGCTTGTGGACAGAGAGGGGCTTTAAGGAGAGTTTCCCGGGGCAAAAAGCCTGTATCTACTTGAAAGTGGCTGGTAACACTCTGGAAGTTTGTCATTTGAGGTGCCATCTCTGATCTGAGTGCTATCAACAAAAAGAAGGAAAGGCTCACCAATTGCAGCTGTGAGTCTTCATTGCTACTGTCCCTTGGAGGTTGGCACAGCAGTGGGGAGGCCCTGTGCAGACATCGGAGGGCAGAGAACTTACAGGGAAACTCAGGAGAAGATCTACACTCCTAGTAGCCTGGAGATGTGACTGTATATTGGGAGCCTTTCCAAATTGTTCTCCTGATGAATTGGGAAACATGGTGAAAATTGTCTCAGAACCCACAGAGTACAAAAAAAAATTGTTTAGAAACTCTCAGGGCCAATGACTGCTGCCCAGCTCAGCTCTTGGTGCTGGAAGAGTGCCTGAATTGTGTCACTGAGGACCTTGGACCCTAAGGTGTGGGAGTCTCTTTGCATAACCACTGTACTATATCTCCACCACTTTGTTTTATCTCTCAGTCAGCAGTGAATAATTAAGCTAAAAAAATCTACTTATAGTTAAAAATCCTTGATGCTCCCATAGCCTACAGGAAGATAAATAACCAAAAGAGTATTTAACAGCCACTGTGCTTCACCTCAGGGATTGAGATAAAATACTTTACTTAGATACAAGTCAATACAGGCAAGTGTGTTTAGTGGATTAAAAAGTACCAAGATAGGGACCTCATACACACCATATATAATGGTTAAACCAAGGAGAAACATTGGAGAAATGAGCCAGGACAAAATCCCACTAAAAGCCCCCAAAAGGTAGAAGCTCATAAGAATGAGGACAATATCCAAACACTAATGAAGGCATTAGTCACAGGAATGAGGAAAGGTATTGAAAGTAATATCATCAGAAACAGTAAAACAAGAAAAAGGGATTCTGAAAGAAAACATTAGTTATATTAAGGTAATTAGAAAGCTAAAAGCTAAAGTAGCTGAGCTAAGAGTACAGATATCTGAACAAGCTAATACAGTATCAGAACAGGGTAACAAAATAGTTGAGCTAAAGAAAACAACAAAAGGGAGACAGAATAGAACAAGTGAGGCAGAAAACAGAATTAGCAAGACCAAGGATTAATTTGAGAAAACTAAGAAAGAAGTTAGAGATCTCAAAAAGAGATTAAGAGATGTTGAAAACAACAACAGATACATATGGAATGACTTCAAAAGAAGTAATATATGCATTATTGGCTTGTCAGAAAAAGAAAGAGAGGGAGGGGAAGAAAATATTCTACAGGACATTAGTAGCTGAGAACTTCCATATCTAGACAATATAAAGTTTCAAGAAGCTCAGAGGGTCCCAAATAGAATTAACCAAGACCGAAAGACACCAGGACACATTGTATTTAGAATGAAAAGGAAAAAGGATAAAGAAAAGATCCTGATGGTGCAAGAGAAAAACAGAGTCACTTACAGAGGAAAACCCATAAGATTAGCTTAGATTTCTCCACACAACATAAAGGCCATAAGAGAATGGAAGATATATATCAAGTGCTCAAAGAGAAAGGCTTTCATCGAAGGAAACTGTATCCTGCTAGACTAGCATTCAGACTAGATGGAAGCATAGAAACCTTCTCTGACAAGCAACAGTTGAAGGAATTAACTATCACTAAGTCTGCCCTACAAGAAGTTCTGAAAGGTCTCCTATAAACACTCACATCATCAAAAACACACTATATATCAGAACACTCTAAAAGTTTAGAATAATGACATTAAAATATCTTCTATCTGTAATATCAATAAATGTCAACAGCCTTAATTCACCTATTAAAAGGCAAGGAGTAGGAAGATGGATCAGAAAATACAACCCAATCATATGTTGTCTGCAGGAATTCCACATAACTCAACAAGACAAACACAGACTCAAAGTGAAAGGATGGAAAACTCTCATATAAGCTAATAGCCCACAAAAAAGGGCAGGCACAGCTATTCTTGTGTTTGACAAGATAGACCTTACAATAAATAAAATTAAAAAGATAGGGATGGACATTACTTAATGCTCAGAGGATCATTTAATAAAAAGTACATAATGATAATTAACATCTGTGCCCCCAATGAGAGGCCATCTAAATACATCAAACATCTACTGAAAGAATTACAACAATATATTAACAGGAACACAGTAATAGTAGGGTATTTGAACACCCCACTCTCGCAACTTCACAGATCATCCAGGCAGAAAATCAATAAATAAATGAGGGAGCTAAATGCAGAGATGAATAAACTAGAACTATTGGATATTTTCAAAGTCATTCACCGCAAGAAACTGGAATACACATTCTATTCAAGTCCACATGGGTATTCTCAATGATAGACCATATGTTACTCCACTAAGACAGTGTCAACAAATTCATGAACATAAAAATCATCTGAGCATCTTTTCAGACTACGATGGAATTAAATTAAAACTTAACAACAAACAAAAACTCAGTAAAAATTCTAAAATTTTGGAACTCAGCAGTATAATGCTTAACAACTACTGGTTCAAAGAGGAAATTAAAGAAGAAATCAAATTTTTTCAAGAATTCAATGAAAATGAAGACACAAGCTATCAAAATATTTGCAACACAGCTAAGGCAGTAATGAGAGTAAAGTGCATTGCCATACAATCACACATTAGGAAGTGAGAAAAAGCTCAAATAATCAACCTGATCACACACCTTAAAGACTTAGAAGAAGAACAAAGGAACCCTAAAGCAACCAGAAGGACTAAAATAATTATAGTTAGAGTAGAAATAAATAACATTGAAAATAAGAAAACCATACAAAAGATCAGTGAAGCTAAATGTTTATTCTTCAAAAGACCAAACAAATTTGACAAACTCTTATCCAGACTCAAAAAACAAAAATGGGAGACTACTCAAATAAATAGGGTTGTAAATGAAAGAGGAGAGAGCACAACAGACACCACAAAAATCCAACACATTATGTGAAGCTTCTATGAACAACTATACGCCACCAAGCCAAAGAACCTGGAACAAATGGACAAGTTCCTAGATACCTACAAACATCTAAGATTAAGCAAAGAGGACCTAGAAAATATGAACAGGCCAATCACAGCCAACAAAATTGAAACAGTTATCAAAAACCTTCCCAAGAAAAAACTCCTGGACCAGATGGTTTTACAAATAAATTCTACAAAACCTTCAAGTAAGAGTTAATATTTCTACTTTTAAAACTCTTCCAGAGAGTATGGACCAACCTGTCAACTCCCATGTTCAGCGGGGAAGCAATTAAAGAAGCCAGACCTTCCACCTTCTGCACCCCATAACATCCTTTGGTCCATGCTACCAGAGGGATAAAGAATAGGAAATCTATCAGGAGAGGGAATTGGATATGGAGTTCTGGTGGTGTGAATTGTATTGTACCCCTCTTATCCTATGGTTTTTGTCAGTGTTTTCTTTTTATAAATAAAAATTATATATAAAAAATAAAGTTAAACTCTTCCAGAAGATTGAAGACACAGAAATACTCCCTTCCAGCTTCTATGAAGCCAACATCACTGTTGTTGTGCACCGCGGAGGAGAGAGAGAGGGGGTCCAGAGCAAAGAGGAAACACAAATCTTTATTTGCACTGGCACCTCAGAGTTGGTTGCTAGAGAAGCAGGTTGGGCTACGTGGAGGTAGTGGAAATGGCCGCCTCACGCAGTAACCTTTCCTGCATCTGAACACTCGAGTGAAGCGCTGGCGAGAGAGCGAGGTGCGGAAGAAGAAAGGCTTTTATAGGAGCAGCTTTTGTGAGAATGGGAGGGGGGAGGAGTAACCAAAGCACTCCAAATATCGCGGGGATATAGACAATGCCCTGAGGGCACAACATGGTTGAACAGGCACTCCGAGAATGTCCCAGCTCTTGTGGGAACTAGCAGTAGCCTGAGGGGACAACATGGCAGATGTGACTGCATTGGCACAATTTCCCAGCATCTCCCCCATTCCTTTTATATAATGCCCAGGGCAACAGTGTGTAAAGTCTATGAACTACTCAGGGTCAGTCTATGAAAAACCAGCAACATGAAGGGAAGGAAGCTGCTGTAAAATTGTCTAAAGTGTCCAAAGGGTATATCAGCAAGTCCGATAGAAGTCTCAGTCCAAAGTAGGCAACTAGGGGGAGAAATGGCAGGGGATGAAATGCTGCATGAAGAAGGTCAGCCTCTGGAATTCCGATTTTCTGTAGATTGTGAGCTGGAACCGCCAAAACGTGAAAGGCAAAGCAGAAGCAGGAAAGGCAAACAGGCAGTAAAAAAGTTTTGTCCTTGCAGTCTGTGAATCAGGATCTTCAGATCGCGTCAGGTGACATCTAGGGTTTCGGGGGGGGGGGGTGTGCCATTGTAGTCGTGCCATCTAGTGGGTGATGTCAGGGTGTGCAGGGGTCCAGATGTTTTTTTCCGGGATTCCTGTGGAAGAAACACAAACAATCTGCTTCTCGTGGTTAGCAGGGCATCTGATTTGAATGCTTTATAGAAAAAGAGGTTTGGTGCCTTAGCCAACTGAGTATGGGGGGTGTGTCTTTCCTATTCATTTATTATTATATACTCATGGGGAAAAAGAACTTATCTTTTAACAAAGACTCTAAGGTGTAGGGAAGCGGGAACTATCATATCCCTTTTTTTTGTATCTTGCCTTTTGTTGCCCTAGTTGTTTTATTGTTGCAATCATTTTGTTGTTATTACTGATATTATGGTCGTTGGATAGAACAGAGAGAAATGGAGAGAGGAGGGGAAGACGGGGAGAGAAAGACACCTGTAGACCTGCTTCACTGCCCGTGAAGTGATTCCCCTGCAGGTGAGGAGCCGGGGGCTCAAACTGGGATCCTCAAGCCAGTTCTTGCACTTAGCACCACCTGCGCTAAACCCGCTGCGCCACCGCCCGATTCCCAGGAACTATCTTTTAACATAAACTCTATGGCCATGCCAATAGCAACCTTGAGGGCACATGTGGCTCCCTGTCTTATATCATGTCCCCCTGTCTTATATCATGTTTTGATGTTGGCAGACTTTGTTTTGTGGCAGGGTGGACTGTGCCTGTCTTAGGTTGTGGATCAGCCTTCCGTCTTACCTGTCATTGGAACACCTGGTCATTTTTGCCCAGTAGTACCAGGTGCCCTGTCTTAGGTTGACCGGATAGCGCTAGTTTCCTCTTACCCATCATTGGCTAGCCAGCCCTCTACATGGTGGACGTTCTGATGGAGGGGGGCAAATCCTCCACAGCAACTCAATATTCTGCCATGTCCAGCCTATGATAGTGAGTTTGTATAGGTTGCATCTTTATGGCATCAATCTGTTGCCACAAAAAGTCCATGAGCTTGTTAAGAATTATAGGACCATGGTCTGGGAGACATCACAGTGGATAAGGCATTAGACTTTCAAGCGTGAGGTCCCAAGTTCGATCCCTGGCAGCACATGTACCAGAAAGATATCTGGTTCTTTCTCTTTCCTCCTCTCTTTATCATTAATAAATAAATTAAAATGTTGAAAAAAAAAAGAATTATAGGACCTATTGTGAGCAGAAGAAGTAAAACAAGCTAGGGTCCCACAGCTAAGGGTAGACAGGTAAGGAAGGGGAAATGTATCCATTGGTATGAAGAGGTGGGATCATATCTTAAGTCTAAGGGAATCAGTCAGTGGATGTGATGTCCAGAGGAACAGCCATTTGTCTTTGGGGGTAGTAAATGATGTCCATGGCATAGGTGATGTTATAAAGGGAAACATATTTAAATTATTGGCTGACAAAGGCAGGCCTATGGTGGCAAGACAAGATACACCAGTTAAGTGTACAAGAATATGTGAATGTTGTTAATTCACATAGGTTGGATATGGAGGAACTTTTTACAGTTTAATACCTTACCATATGAACAGATGATTTCTCATATGAAGGCTTGATAGCTGTAATCACTTACTTGTGAAAAAAAAACCAAAACTTGTAACAAGTTAGAGGTTTACTATAATTGACTTTGGACTATAAACAGAATCAGGTTACTTATAGAGTCAACACATGTTAGTGACAATGGTTTTAACATTTAGAGTACTCTGAGCAGATGGGTCATACAAAAATTTTTGGTCATTCAACACACTCACTCACAAAACACAACTAGCCAGTCATAACATAAGACATTCAGGGAAGGGGTAGGAGAGAGGGCTCTGTGAGCCAACTTTTGTAGGTTCTGCCATGTCATATTATGGATCCTGGGATGTATCCTGCTGCTAGTCCTCTTGTATTTCTTGTTCTTCAGGGATAACAGTGCCATCATGAGGGTATTGTCGGACATGGCGGACAGGAACCCAGACAAGATTAGAGTAATTATGTGGGAAAATGCATGCAAAACCTCTTCCCATGGTCAATAGAGGGTCAGGCCCTTTCCAAATTTTATCAAGTGGGTCTTTCCATTTGACTTTAATAGATGGGAGAGTAGATGGTGTTTGCCAGTGAAGAATAATAGGAAGTAAGTCCAAGTTATTGTAAATATTAAAGAGATTTAATGTAGTTAAGGCTTTTGCTAGCTGGATATTGGGGGGTACATTCCTCCTTTATCTTTATTTAATTGAGCCTTAAGGGTTTGATGGGCCCTCTCGACAATGCCTTGTCCCTGTGGATTATAGGGAATGCCTGTGGTATGAGTAATGTTCCAGAGGGAACAAAAATCTTTAAATTGTTTGCTGGTAAACGCAGGTCCATTGTCAGTTTTCAGTTGAAGAGGTAAGCCCATCACAGCAAAACAGGAGAGCATATGGCTTATAAGCTTTTTAGAGCTTTCTCCTGTCTGAGCTGTTGTCCAGATAAATTTAGAAAAGGTATCAATTGAGACAAACACATATTTTTGTTTGCCAAAGTTTGGTATGTGGGTGACATAAATTTGCCAAATAGCATCAGTTTTTAAGCCTTGGGGGTTAACACCAAGAGTCTGAATAGCAGGTATTTTTATGCGACTTGCACAGGAAGAGCATGTAGCTAGGATATGTTTTAATTGTGGTAATGGAACATCAGGAAATCAAGCTCAAAGGCCTTTAAGATTAACATGGGTTAGGGAATGAAAGTCAGCAGGATCAGAGACAGAGACTAGGAGAGCTCCTGTGGAGGCAAGGTGGTCAGCTACAGCATTCCCTTCAGACAGGGCACCAGGAAGAGGGCTGTGCGAACGAAGGTGCTGAATATATAGTGGTTGGGTTCGAGAAGAGAGCATAGAGGCGATTTGAATCAAAAGAGGGGAAAGTGGGTTGTCATCAATTTTCACATAGGAACAAGCAAGCCATGGAAGTAAGTTAACAATATACACACTGTCAGAAAAAAGGTTGAAGGATTCTGGTACAGCTTTTAATGCAAGGAAAACAGCATAAAGTACTTTGTACTGAGGGGAATTCTCAGGAAGCTCAGTAAAGAGAGGTTTAAGGGGTTGTTTGTCCAAGTAATATATGAGGGCAGTAGCTCCCTTTTTTCCACCATCAGTGAAGACTGTAGGAGCAGAAGGAATGGGATCTCAAGAGAAAAGTTTAGGTGCTAGTAGAGGCAAAAGAGGTAAAGAAGCTATCAATTTATTAGAAGGAAAATGGTTATCTATTTGTGCTGGAAACCCCACGAAGTTTATGGCAAAGCGGGAATGATGGCGTATGAGCCACTCTGTGTCTGTGAGAAAAAAGGGCAGAATAATTAAATCCGGTTCTTTCCCTAAGACCTGCACAGACCTATTTTTCCCTTGGGAAACCATGAATGCTAACGCGTCTATCTCAGTGAGGAGTCTTGGAGCTCCTCCTACTGGTGTGTGAAGCCACTCAAAAACCCCATGGTCTTGCCACAATGCCCCTACTACTGTGGGGGTAGAGTTGAAGATTAGAAGGTTTACCGGAGAGGAGGGGGAGAATTGAACAAGGTGCATGTTCTGGAGGGCCTGGTTAACCCTTTCCAGTGCCGAGGAGACCTTGGGAGTTAACTTACGTTTTTGAGGAGAGCTGTTTGTTTCCTTTCAACAGGTCAAACAGTGGTTGGAGGCAACTTGTAGGCAGATAGAGACACTGCCTAAGCCAATTTAAATTTCCTAGAAAACTTTGTAAAGAAGCAAGAGTAAGGTTAGAAGGAAAGGTGACATTAGGTTTTAAGGGATGAATTTGCATTAGAGAAATCTCTGAATATAAAAAAGATATTGGAGGAATTAGCTGTATCTTCTCAGGAGCCACATTAAGGCCACTTTTCTTTAATGCAGGAATGAGAAAATCACGTAGGGCACAGAGATCTGTATCTGATTTTTCCCATATTAATACGTCATCCATGTAATGAAAAACATTCAGGCCCTTATGGATATATAGAAAAAGGGCAGATTTAACAGCCTCTTGACAAATTGTAGGACTATTGGCCATGCCCTGGGGCAGCACCACCCATTCAAATCTGTCAGAAGGGCTGGCGTTATTAATAGAAGGAACAGAGAAGGCAAAACGTTTACAATCTTGCGGATGCAAGGGAATAGAGAAAAAACAATCTTGTATATCAAAAGCTATGATTGGAATTCCCGTGGGAATTGCAGAAGCAAGAGGCAAACCCCTTTGGGGGGAGCCCCAGACCTGCATGGTTTTATTAACCGCAGGGAGATCTTGGAGGAGGGGCCATTTTCCTGAGCGCTTTTTAATCACAAAGACAGGAGTATTCCATGGGCTTCGAGAATGATGTATGTGTCCCAAGGACAACTCTCGGATGAGCTCTTTTATAATTTCTAGTTTATCCCTAGGTAAAGGCCACTGTTCCACCCAGATAGGCTCATTAGAAAGCCAGCTTAAGCGGGGTGTTTGGCTACGAACAGTGGCATTTCGTATTGGGGGTGCTGATTTGATATGGTCTCTTGGGAGCGGGTGATACACTCTGCAGAGGTGTCTGTGGATATCCTAACATCAAGACATTCCAGAATACCCCTGCCCAGTAGGTTGTTGCTACTATCAGCTACCAAAGGGCACAAGTGTCCGGTAGAACCTTCCAGGTCTTCCCACATGAGCGAGTCTCTTGTGCGAAATGATTGGGTCACCCCTCCCACTCCATGTATACTGGGTCCAGGGATAAGTTCCCAGTCTTGGGGAACCTCTTCTTGCCTTAAAATCGTCTTTGCTGTCCCCGTGTCAATCAAAAATTTAAAAGGAATATTGCCAATCTTTACTGTCATAGAAGGGTGACCCCGTTCTAAAACAGGAGTGGTCCACAAAATCTCAGGCCCCTAATTTGTACCATTCAGGGGTGACCCATCTTTATGAAATTGGGACCAACAATCTCTCTTCCAATGAAACCCCTTACGACATCTTGGACAAACAGTACGTGGCCTCTGGCTCCCTGACTGAAAACGGGGTTGCTCTGACTGGAGGCATGGTCACTCTAACTGGAGGCGGGGTTTCCCTGACTGGAGGCATGGTCGCAGCTTATCAGGACATTGGTTACGCCAATGTCCTTGGCGACCGCACTGAAAGCAGGCCCCATTGTGATTACGTGGGGTAACTGCATAAACCTGTGTCGTAGCGGGTGCCCCATAATTACCTGATGTAAGTTCCTGTGTCACTAAAATCCAATTATCTGGGTTTAGGTGTTTAAGATTAAGGCATTCCTGACGGAACTGTGGTATCATGCTTTCCCAGACAATAGAGCGCAGGAGTGAGCGGACGTCAGGATTATAAACCTTTCTCTCTAAGCTTGTCTTCACCCTTGAGATGAAGCTCGCTAATGATTCATCAGTGCCTTCGTGAATAGAGTTAATGGGAACTGACGAATCTACATTGGGTGGGGTCACCCTTTCCCATGCTTGTGTTGTGCAGATGCGTACCTGTTCAAAATAATCGGTTGGAAATGTGGCTTCTGCCTGCTGAGCTCCAGATTCATAAGCTCCTTCTCCAAACAAAGCATCAGAATCCCATTCTACCTGTTTGTTACTATTTTCCTGCGACTGTCTAAAGCATTCATCACGGAAGCATGCCTTCCACTATAGGTAGAGGGGGTCTGGGAGTGCAGCACGAGCCAGGTCCTTCCAATCCTGCGGCGTGTTAAGATGGCGGTAGAAACTCCTTAAAACGGACTTGTTCCATGGAGCGTGCATTCCGTCCTCCCTGACCACTGGTCTACGTGCTCCGAGTTCTATAGAGGAGTAAGGCTGCCACGGCTGAGGGTTTTGTTTAGAAGGGGCCACGTTTACTGGGAAGGTGTGGATTTGGTCCAATGGCACGGGAGAGGGAGCTACAGAAGTGGAAGGTGCCGTGGAAACTGCTGTAGTGGCGCAGGGGAAACTGCACGCATATCTGTGGGGACGGAGCTTTCGGGGTGGACTGCACATAGTTTAAAATCCTTAAATGCTGAAAAAATATGCTTTAACTCCTGTACCTCAGCCACTAGGTCTCTTAATGATGATGTATTAGCAGGGGGTGCGGTCAGAGAAGCAGAAGCCTGAGGGGAAGCCAAAACCAGGGCAGTAGGAGGAGGGGCTAGAGAACCAGAAGCCTCAGGGGAAGCAGGGGGCAGGGCCAGAGAAGCAGAAGGAACTAAACACGTGTCTGCCACAGAAGGAACCGAACACGTGTCTGCAGAAGGAGCCGAACACGTGTCTGTGGGGACAGCTTGGGGAGGGGTCAAAGGAGCGTCCAAACACGTGTCTGAGGGGTCAGTGGGGGGAGGGGTCGTGGAAGCAGAAGCAGCTGCAGAAGAAAGCAGACATGTGTCTCCAGGGGCAGTGGGGGGAGGGGTCGTGGAAGTGCAAGGTGCCACAGGAGAAACCAAGTACGTGTCTCCCGAGGCAGCAGTTTTGGGGCTGACTGCAGATTGCTTAGGGTGTTTAAGTCTTAAGCAAATATCCTTTAACTCCTGTATCTCAGCCTCAAGGTCACTTAACCTTTTGGCAGGAGGCCTTGTACATATCCTGAAAATAGTAAATATAGCCATGAGAACCCACAGTGTAGCGAAAATTAAAGTGTCTCTGAGATCGAAAGCCTGTTCCAGGAGAATAGAATAGAATAGAATAGAATAGAATAGAATAGAATAGAATAGAATAGAATAGAATAGAATAGAATGTCTGGGACACCTCCTCATAAAACGGAAAAAATCCCATGGTGGGGGAAACGCGGGGCCGCAGAGTCGGGCGGCTGCCACTTACCTGTGTCTGGGTGGCTTTTCTGGACCTCAGGCCGGGCGTAAGTGCAGGACACGTCGGGCGCCAGATGTTGTTGTGTGCTGCAGAGGAGAGAGAGAGGGGGTCCGGAGCAAAGAGGAAACACAAATCTTTATTTGCACTGGCACCTCAGAGTTGGGTGCTAGAGAAGCAGGTTGGGCCATGTGGAGGTAGCGAAAATGGCCGTCTCATGCAGTAACCTTTCCTGCGTCTGAACACCGGAGTGAAGCGCTGGCAAGAGAGTGAGGTGCGGAAGAAGAAAGGCTTTTATAGGAGCAGCTTTCATGAGAATGGGAAGGGGGAGGAGTAACCATAGCACTCAGGATAGGATAATAACTCTCGTGAGAATGGGAGGGGGGAGGAGTAACCAAAGCACTCCAAATATTGCGGGGATATAGACAATGCCCTGAGGGCACAACATGGCTGAACAGGCACTCCAGGAATGTCCCAGCTCTCGTGGGAACTAGCAGTAGCCTGAGGGGACAATATGGCAGATGTGACTGCATTGGCACAATTTCCCAGCACATCACTCTGATACTAAAAGCAGAAAGGAATATAACAAAAAAAGAAAACTACAGACCAATATCTCTGATAAACATAGATGCTAAAATATTGAACAAAATTCTAGCAAACCAGATAAATAAATATATTTAAAAGATTGTTCATCATTACCAAGTGGGGTTTATCCCAGGGATGCAAGGTTGGTTTGGTATATGTAAATCAATCAATGTGAAACATCAATGGAAAACATCAATGGAAAACATCAATGGAAAAACATCAATGGAAAAGACTGAAAACCACACGGTTATATCAATAGATGCAGAGAAAGCCATTGATAAAATCCAACATTTATGATCAAAACACTACAAAAAGTGGGAATAAATGGAAAATTCCTCAAGATAGTGCATTCCATATATAGCAAACCTACAGCCAACATCATACTCAATGGTGAAAAACTGGAAGCATTCTCCCTCAGATCAGGTACTTGACAGGGCTGCCCACTATCATCATTACTACTCAAAATAGTGTTAGAAGTTCTTGCCATAGCAATCAGGCAGGAGTAAGGAATTAAAGGAATCCAGATTAGAAGAGAAGAAGTCAAACTCCCTATTTGCAGATGACATGATAGTTTATATATAGAAAAACCTGAAGAATCCAGCAGGAAGCTTACGGAAATTATCAGACAACATACTAAGGTGTCAGGCTACAAACTTAACATACAATATTAGTGTCATTCATCTATGCAAACACTAAGTAGTAGAAAAGGAAATCCAGAAATCAATTCCCTTTACTATATCAACAAAATAATCAAACATCTAGGAATAAAGATAATAAAAAAGTATAAGACTGGTATACTTAAAATTATGAGTCACTATTCAAGGAAATAGAAAAAGACACAAAAAAGAGGAAAGATATTCCATGTTCATGGGCTGGAAAAATCAACATCATTGAAATGAATATACTACTCAGAGCCATATATAAATTTAATGCAGGATCCCAACAACTTTTTTAGGAGAATAGAACAAATGGTACAAATGTTTCTCTGGAACCAGAAAAGACCTAGAATTATTAAAAGAATCTTGAGAAGAAAGAACTGGAGGAATCACACTCTAAGATCTCAAATTGTATTACAGGGCCATTGTCATCAAAACTGCTTGGTACTGGAAGATAAATAGACACACTGACCAGTGGAATAGAATTGAGAGCCCAGAAGTAAGTCCTGACACCTATAGACAGCTAATATTTGACAAAGGTGCCCATACTATTAAATGAGGAAAGGAGAGTCTTTTTAACAAATGGTGTTGGAAAAATTGGGTTGAAACATACAGAAGACTGAAACTGAACCATGATATTTCACCAAACACAAAAGTAAATTACAAGTGGACCAAGGACTTGGATATTAAACAAGCAACTACCAATACTTAGAGGAAAATATTGGCAGAACTCTTTTCAGTCTAAATTTTAAAGGCATCTTCAAAGATATGAATCCAATTACAAAGAATACTAAATAAAAAATAAACCTACAGGGCTACATCAAATTAAAAAGCTTTTGCACAGCAAAAGATATCACCCCCAAACAAAGAAAATTCCCACAGAGTGGGAGAAGATCTTTACATGCCATACATCAGACAAAAAGCTAATAATGAAAATACATAGAGGTCACCAAACTCAACAAGAAAACAAATTGCCCCATCAAAAAATGGGGAGAGGATATCAACAGAATATTCACCATAGAAGAGATCCAAAAGAGGCAGGGGGAGACATCATAATGCAATCAGACACTCATGCCTGAGGTTCAGAGGTCTCAGGTTAAATCCACCACACCACAATAAACCAGAGCTGAGTAGTGCTCTGATATAAAAAAATAAATAAAAATAAGAAGAGATCCAAAAGGCCAATAAGCATATGAAAAAATGCTCCAAGTCATTGTCAGAGTAATGCAAATAAAGACAACAATGAGATACCACTTCACTCTTGTGAGAATGCCATACATCAGAAAAAGTAGCAGCAACAAATGCTGGAGAGGCTGTGGGGAGCAAAAGAACTCTCCTGCACTGCTGATGGGAATGCAAATTGGTCCAACCCATGTGGAAAGCAGTCTGGAGAACTCTCAGAAGGTTAGAAGTGGACCTAACCTATGACCTTGCAATTCCTCTCCTGGGGATCGATGCTAAGAACAAAACATACCCTCCAAAAAAGATTTGTGTATACCTATGTTCATAGTAGCACAATTTGTAATAACCAAAACTTGGAAGCAACCCAGGTGTCCAACAACAGATTAGTATCTGAGCAAGTTCTGGTATATATACACAATATAATACTACTCAGCCACTTAATAAAATGTTTATTTCCCCTTTCTCACACCATCTTGGATTAAGCTTGAAGGAATCATGTTAAGTGAGACATATTAGAAACAGAAGGATGAATATGGGATGATCTCACTCATAGGCAGAAGCTGAAAAACAAGATCAGAAAAGAAAACACTAGGTAAAACTTGGACTAGAGTTAGTGTATTGCACCTAAGTAAAAGACACTGGGGTTGGGGTAGGGGTGGATACAGGTCCTGGAACATGATGGCAGAGGAGTACCTAGTGGGAGTTGTATTGTTATGTGGAAAACTGAGAAATGTTATGTATGTGCAACCTATTGTATTTTCTGTCAACTGTAAACCATTAATTCTCCAATAAAGAAATTAACAACAACAAAAAATGAAAAAAAATGGCTCAGTGGCAGCACTATGAATCCAATGATCCTGGCAGCCATTTTTTTTTTTCATTTTTATTGGATAAGACAGAAAGAAATTGAGAGCAGAGGGGGAGATAGAGGAGGGAGAAAGGTAGACACCTTCATACCTGCTTCACTGCTTGTGGAGCTTCCCCTGCTGCAGGTGGGTAGCTGGAGGCTTGAACCCAGATCCTTGCACAGGTTCTTTCACTTAGTACTGTGTGCACTTAACCAGGTGTGCCACCACCTGGACCCTCAAGGCAAGTTTTTATCAGGTGAGTTATCACTCCAGTTTTCAGCCCATGTTTAACAATCCCCTCCCCTGTAATCCCCCCCCCCCCCATTCCTTGCCCTTGCTCTTCCACCAGCTCAGCAGTTTCTGTGAAGGGTGAGACTGGGTGACCACTGTTTCTTAAAACACCACTCTCCCCACAAATAGAATTTTCCTGGGGTGCAGGTTCCTTCTGCAGGGCTACAGGGAGTGAACAACAGCCTTGAGATGTGATGGGGGGGGCTTACTGGGCTCTTGCAAGTTTTTCTTTCTCAGCACAAAATTAAATAAGCACCATTTCTAGGCACTGTTTTGTGAGGCAAGTAATAGAGTCTAAAGTGATGATTGGCTATTTACTGTAGCTGAAGCAACAAAGTGTGATGTGCTTTTAAGACTGGAACTCATAAGCCAGGGTGGGGGAGAGGGAGGGGAGGCCATGGAAGCAGAATGCTGTGACTCAGTCTGCAAGAGGAGGCAGTGCCACAGGCAGTGGGGTTGCTGGTTGTAGCTTGGTGGGAGGGCCCAGCATTTGCAGTGGAGGAAGGGGGTAAAATAAACACCTGGGTCAGAGGTCAAGGATATCAACCCCCCTCTTCCAGCTCTTAGCCAGCAAACATCCATGTCCAGTGGAGAAGCAATTATTGAAGACAGACTTCCCACCTTCTGCACCTCATAAAGATTTTTTGTCCTTACTCCTAGAGGGATAAAGAATAGGAAGGTTTCCAATGGAGGAGATGGAACACAGAACTCTGGTGGTGGGGACTGTATGGAATTGTACCCCTGTTATCTCAAATTTTGTTAATAATTATTAAATACTCATAAAAAATAGAATCAGAGAAATGCCTTAGCTAACTCCATCCTTCCACAGATCACTCTCCCTTTGGTATCATCTCCCTCTGTGAATGTCTCCCCATGTCTCTGCCCCTTTTTCTTGGCATCTATCTCTCTCACAACTAGTCCCTGGTGTCTTCCACCCCACAATCCCATGAATATATGGTGGGAAGCTCTCTGGGACCTTTATAATGTGCATAGAAACCTCTGGTCAAAGACCACTGTTCTACCCAGTGTCCACTTTTTGTCCCATCAATCAATCCCTGTTCCTCTGCTGTGCACATAGGGTAACTTTCATTTTCCAGGGTCACAGACATAGCTGTCCTGAAGTCAACCTTTAGGGGACTGTTTACCTCATCTCTTTGACCTAGGGCCCATATATATTCCTGTTTAGCACAGGAGCCTGTATAACCTCTAAGTCCTTGTCAGTCTGAGCTCACAGTCTATAGTCACAACTGAGAACATTCTAGGATACATTCATTTCAGGACCAGTTTTCCTTGAGTGGCAGAGTAGGATGACCTAGCCTCCCTTTGAGAGTGGGCCAGTGCTTGCTATTGCTTCTCTACAGTAAGGACAAAGTCCTGTGGGGGCCCACAAGAGAGTTTATGATAATGTCCCTGAGGGGAGTGACCAATGATGGTGGAGTGATCTGTTAGAGGTCTAGGCCCATTATACTTATGTGGGAATCCAAGGATTACCTGACTAGACCCCCAGATGACGGGGTGGCCTGATATTGACTAAAAAGGCCATCTTTAAAGTGAGACGGTCTTTTGCCCTTATCCAACTTTTGTAGTCCTTTCTTTATTTGATAAGGTTAGATTTTCTTCCAGATGTTAAATAATTGAGTGCCATTTGTTTTATCCAAACAAGTACTGGGTTTATGGAGTCTGACCTCAAGTTAGGGAGAGAATAGACCTAGGGCTTAGTTGGGATCAAATTAATCTTAAGGTACACCGAATTTTACTAGTTTGATGTTTGTAGTTGAGGTTGTCATATGGGGCAATAATTATCCTTTGGCATATATATATATACACGTTTGCCAGTATATCTCTTGGCTAGTTGTATACAGTGTTTCTTCTAAAGATCATCAAGGGGGTGACATTAATTCTGTTGCTGTCAGAAGAGATTAGGGGATATCTCTTACTTTCTTTACTGTAGTTAATTGAGTAGATACAGTGATCAAGGGATGTGAAGTAGAGGGTAGGACAACAGGGCATCTAGGCCTACATAGTAAATATTTTATTAGACACTTCATGGTGTCTTCTTTAGGTTTTTCTTCATGATTCTTGAGCTTATCATATCTAAGTCTAATCACAGCAGACTATTGAGCACTTTCACTTTGAGGTATATTATTTCCCCTAATTTATGGATACATGTGTACATGTACCCTGTCCTTTAGGCCCTGGTCTATATCTAGGGTCTGTAATTTTGTTAGAGAATCCTCCATTTATATGGAACTAGGTATTCCCATGTGGTAAAAAAGGTCTCATCAGATTATTATAGTTAGAAGGTTGACATCTCAGGCTTGGTGTCTCTGGATATAACCCAATGTAAAGTGTGGCAAGGTGGCACTGGTTTCATTGATTTAGTTGAGGTCAGCAGAGGCAGCATCACAAAACAGGGGATCAAGAGGAGAGACGACAAGAAATACAAAGTCACAGAGGCACCAGGACTGGAATAAACATGGATTTTAAAGAGAATGGAGAAGGTTCCTTACTGTCTTAGAGTTTAAGAAGGCAATAGATAATTATTATATCCAAGTTATGTGGAAGCTTGGTTTACTTTGAATGGTTAGGATTTACTGTACCATACATGACCTCACCATAATTTATGTCATTTAATGCTATTTGCAAATAACTGTATCTTAGATATTGACAGGGCCAATTGATTCTGATCTATGTGGCCTAATTTTATAGTAACTCTAGTATTTGAAAAAAATAATAATTTTAGAAATGCTTTAACAATTGAAAACCAGTGTCAAAATTCAGTTTATAAATTTGAAACATTAAGTGCATAGACTAAAGGGAAATATACTCAGAACTGACACCTAGGTATTTAAAGAATTCTAGACATAATAATTAGAGAGAGAGAGAGAAAGAGAGAGAGAGAGAGAGAGAGAAATTGAGAGGGCAAAGGTAGAGAGAGAGAAGGAGACACCTTTCTCTCTTTTGAAGTTCCTCCCTGCAGGTGGGGACCAGAATCTTGAACCTGGGTCCTCAAACCTAGGTCCTCAACAATGTGTGTGTTCAACTGGATAAGGGACCACCTGACCATTTTTTCTTTTTATAGCTGGAAAGACAAAGAGAGAGATAGAGAGAGAAGAGAGAAAGAAGAAAGAAAGAAAGAAAGAAAGAAAGAAAGAAAGAAAGAAAGAAAGAAAGAAAGAGAGAGAGAAAGAAAGAAAGAGAGAGAGAAAGAAAGAATGAAAGAAAGAAAGAAAAAAAGAAAGAAAGAAAGAAAGAAAGAAAGAAAGAAAGAAAGAAAGAAAGAAAGAAAGAAAGAAAGAAAAGAGATACACTGCACTACTGCAGCACTGCAGCAGTACAGGTAAGGACCAGAGTCTTGAACATTGGTCCTTACACAATTTTAGTATATGTATTCCACTTGGTGAGCCATTGCTCTCTTAAACAGTTCTGCCTTCTTCCTGTTTTCTTCATCTGTTGGCCCAAACTTTCCAGAGCCTCAAGTTCTCTCTTATCTCTCTCATTACAGTCTCTGTTCCTGCATCTCTGGATATGCCTGGTTCTCTGCTCTACCCTAAAGGGGCTCCAGCTTAGTTGGAGTCACAAGTTGCCCTAATGTCCATCTCTGCCACTCAGGAACAAGTCCCTTATCTCTTCAGAACCTCAGTTTCCTCTTTTCTAATTCCAGGATAACAAGAAGACTTCCCAGGGTGTTTTTGGTGATTAAGCATAGAGACACTTTGTAAGTGAATATGTCTTTTACATATGCAGTAATACTGCTACATTGTGCTCAGCTTCATTTCATTTCATTATCCTCTTCAAAGTCCTTTTGACAATGGACAATGGTAAGGTTTGCTTACACAGGCATATCTTCTAGAAAAATCTATTTATATTCTAAGGACCATTTGTTAACACACACACACACACACACACACACACACACACACACACACACACACACACACACTTTGAAATATACACCCTTCAAAACTGGAAGTTGGAAGACAAGAAGACAGGGGAGCGTCCATCTCAGAAAAAAAGGAAGAGTAGGATAGGTGAAGTGAGGGGCTTCTCTGGTCCTGTCCATAGTTGTTATCACCAGAATACCCCATTACAGGGGTGAAGATATTTTCCACCAACTAGATTATATGAGAAGATTTCTGGGCAGTGCTTCTTCCCCACTACTCTCCTCTTCACACCCACTCAGTCACATCAATTGTGTGAATGTGAGAGTTTACTTCCCATTACTGAGGAAGCAGACAACTGGTATCAGACACAGAGAGAGCTAATAAGTTTCTTGTGAAGTGAGCAGGTGCTTCCTCAGAAAGATGAGGAAGGTAGAAAAGCTTGGCTGTCAACTAGGAGTTCCCCCAACTGGAAAGGTCATGTCAAAGGCAATGGGCCCCTAAGGACCATTAATTGAGTATCTATTATGTATTATTCCAACCTAGAGTCCAAAACACTTGGAAAATCTGGGTTCTTGTCCAGATCTGGACTATTTGATAGGTTAAATGCAACATTGCATGGCAATTTGAGTGATTTGTTCATTTTCAACAAAATCCTGTTCCTTATAATGTAAGGAAGCTCTAAATACCTAAAGAACTGGGGGGTCTTGACTCTCTCCCTATACCCCAACCCCCTCAGCCAATCCTGGTATCACGTTGGGAAGGAACTCCAATAGGATCTGGAGAGTTAGTTGTCTAGACCTGAATTACCACCTACATATGTCCGGAGGAAGCTGGCAAAGGTTTCTGGGAGAGTAGGATTGCCTATTCTTCCCTAAGTGATGGATCTTATGGTAGGACTGGCAGGGCCTCCACGTATAGGAGAAAATTAATAGCTCCTTCAGGCTCAATTTGGGACCTCAATACATATGGCTAGTGGGGCTATCTATGTATGTAAACTTTTCCCAAATTGGAAAAGTACGTCTGCAAGCAAACCAGCAAATTATCTTTCTGGTGATGAAAAGGGAACATTTGCAATGTACCTGCTGAACATTCTGGGGTTGTTTCCTTGCTAGACTGATTGGAAGCAGAGGAAAGGATTAGAAGCTATGAAAGTTCTTCTAACCCTGATCAGACAAGGCAATGAGTGTTTCCTTGTATTCCATTAGTTACTCCATGCTATTAGAGCACATGCCATCACATTCACCTTGTATAATGACTCACATGATTATAAAGGATTTCATTCTAAAAATATTTATTTATTTACTTATTCCCATTTGTTGCCCTTGTTTTTTTATTGTTGTAGTTATTATTGCTTTTGTTATTGATGTCATTGTTGTTGGAGAGGACAGAGAGAAATGGAGAGAGAAGGGGAAGACAGAGAGGGGGAGAGAAAGACACCTGCAGACCTGCTTCACCGCCTGTGAAGTGACTTCCCTGCAGGTGGGGAGCCAGGGGCTCGAACCAGGATCCTTATGCTGGTCCTTGTGCTTTACACCATGTATGCTTAACCTGCTGCACTACCACCGACTCCCAGGACTTCTTTTTTCTTTTTCTTCTTCTTCTTCTTCTTCTTCTTCTTCTTCTTCTTCTTCTTCTTCTTCTTCTTCTTCTTCTTCTCCTTCTCCTTCTCCTTCTCCTTCTCCTTCTCCTTCTCCTTCTCCTTCTCCTTCTCCTTCTCCTTCTCCTTCTCCTTCTCCTTCTCCTTCTCCTTCTCCTTCTCCTTCTCCTTCTCCTTCTCCTTCTCCTTCTCCTTCTCCTTCTCCTTCTCCTTCTCCTTCTCCTTCTCCTTCTTCTTCTTCTTCTTCTTCTTCTTCTTCTTCTTCTTCTTCTTCTATTTTATAGGTAAAGAGAATTTGATGCATTGGATCGACCTTCTCATGGTGCATCCCGTGAGTACCCATTCATTGGGGAAACTGATGATCCTTCCTAGCCGACTAAATCCACATGGATCCCAGTCACTTTCAAAGCCAGCAACAAGCAGCTCCTGACAGCTTTCAACCTGACACTGTTGACTGGCTATGGAAGAAGGGCAAACGCTAGAAGAAGAAGAAGAGAATTTGAGTGGAGAAGGGGAGAAAGAGAAGGAGAGACAGAGAAAGACAGCTTTAATACTGGCTTCACTACTAGGGAAACTTCCCCTCTGCAGGTGGGGGCTGGGGGATTGAATCCAGGTACTTGCACATGGTAGCATATGAGCTTAATCAAGTGTTCCACCACTCCCCTCTTTGGCCCATATACTATTATCACCAAACTTTATAGATAGGAGAATTGATAACTTTTCCAAAGTCACAAAATTAAAAATTATTCCATCAGGATTTGAATTCAGGCCATTGGACTCAGAGGTTTATTATATTTTTCCCCTATCTTGCCATCTCATTGAATTGTACAATTTATTTATTTATTATTTAATTAATAAATTTATTCTTCTTTAATTAATAAATTTATTTTTTAATCAGAATAGAAACCAGCAATAGTAAAGGTCTATGGGCTGGACAATGACACATATGTTTGAGTACACTTTGAGTATAAGGACTTGTTTTCAAGTTCCCTGTCCCCACCTGTAGAAGGGAAAACATCAGTGGTGAAGCAATGCTTCAGGTGTATCTCTTTCTCTTTCTTTATCTTCTCCCTCTCAATTTCCTGTGAAATAAAATAAAAAATAATAATTAAAAAGAAAAGGTCACTAAGAGTAGCAGATTCATTATGCAGGCATCAAAACCCAGCAATAACCCCTGGTGGCAACAAAAAGAAAGAAGAAGAAGAAGAAGAAGAAGAAGAAGAAGAAGAAGAAGAAGAAGAAGAAGAAGAAGAAGAAGGAGAAGGAGAAGGAGAAGGAGAAGGAGAAGGAGAAGGAGAAGGAGAAGGAGAAGGAGAAGGAGAAGGAGAAGGAGAAGGAGAAGGAGAAGGAGAAGGAGAAGGAGAAGGAGAAGGAGAAGGAGAAGGAGAAGGAGAAGGAGAAGGAGAAGGAGAAGGAGAAGAAGAAGAAGAAGAAGAAGAAGAAGAAGAAGAAGAAGAAGAAGAAGAAGAAGAATTATTGTCTGGTCTGTAGTTGTGTGAACACCAAGTATGGATCCACCTGTCAATGCCCATGTTCAGAGGGGAAGCGATTACAGAAGCCAGACCTTCTTCTGCAGAGGGTTAAAGAATAGGAAAGCTATCGGGGAGGGGATACAAAATTAGGGTGGTGGGAATTGTGTGGAGTTGTACCCCTCTTATGCTATGGTTTTGTCAATGTTTCCTTTTTATAAATAAATAAACAATTTTTTTTAAAAAAAAAGAATGATTGTCTGGTCTATAGTTGTGTGAATATCAATTCTTCAACTTCTCTAGTAAAGCTCACCTTTGGGGGAGGAGGACCTTTGCATGCAGTTTATAAAGATGGAGGGAACGATGTTCCCCTCCAGCCAAACCATTGCTACTCTGTGTGACTAATGTTCCTGGTTTTGTTCTGAGATCTGTGCGTGCCAGTAAACAGCATAAATATTGATCCACATATTTCATATTTATAGCTGCTATTTTAACAGATTCCTTAAACAGCTCTTGTGAGTTCTTTCTTTTTCTTTTTCTTGTTCTCTTTTCTTTTTTTTTTTTTTTTTTTGTCAAAAGGTACAGTGCTCTAAAGGAGGAAGGGTCAGAAGCATGAGGTCCTTTGTGGGGGATGGCAAAGATGCTCTGGAGACCCTGGGTCACTAGCTAATCTCAGCAGGATCTCAGTATCCTGACACAATGTAAATGATACCATGTCTTGATGGTGGTGGCAACTGTCCCAGTGAGATCTAGGTCTCAAGAAGAAGGAATTAAGCCTTTGCTCTGCTATGTATAATGTTTAGCTTTAACCAGGAGACAGCCATCAACATGCATCTAGACAAAAAGTATCTGGAACAGAAAATCAATGGTGAAAAAGGAGAAGATAAAAACTGCATAAGATAAAGCTGGAAAGAGAAGATGGGGGTAGCAAGTCCAGGTTTTGGCATTCTGTCTTTCCGCTTAGGTATGAAGAGAAAGTCCTTATTAACACCCTATATAGTGACTATGTTTTCTGCAAATGACCTTACAGATCAACCAAGGCATATAAGTTCTTGGAGTACCTGTATATGTGGGGGGGGGGGGTGAGACTTCTCTCCTTGGAAATGCCATCTTGCCAGATGAGCAGAGAGGGAGGAATGGGCCAATCAAGTGACTAAATTCCACCTCACTGTCAGTAGCAAGGCCCAGTTCATCCAGGTGTCTCCTGCTGAATTTATCATAACTTCACCCTTTCTGATATGAGTGCAGAATTTGTATCTGTACAGATAAAGCAACAAGTATTAAAATGTGAGGGTGTAATTTAAGTGAATGGACTATGAACCCAGTAGATTATTCCTTCTAGGGAAGAGTTTCTCAGACTCAGCACTGCTGACATTTTGGCCAGGAAAATTAATTATTGGAATAACTCTTGCACATGGTAGAATGTTTAGCATCATCACATGCCCCACCTAGTAGAAATTAGTAGAATCCTGTGTGACAACCAGAATTATCTCCAGGCCCTGTCCAAATCACTCCCCAGTTGAGAATCACTGTTCTGAGGGTGTGCACTTTTTCCTGGAATAGATTTTTCACAAAGGATTATTCTATATTCTGGGTCTCTGGAGAACATACTTCACAAATTGACCTCAGTGCATTGCCCCATCCTGCTCCCACATTTGGAGGTTCATTGTCAGAAGCACCTAAGAGAAGATAGCTATGCGAACAACGAAGATGGATGCATTTCTTCTTCTACCTCTGAAATTCCTCTCCAGACACCCCTGCAAAGTTTGGTATAGACTAGAGATTTAAAAAAAAAAAAGACCTAATACTGGTCAGTAAAGAGGCAGAAAAAATAAAGAAAGGCTGTAATTGTCTAAGTCTGGTGGAATGGGGAAATAGCATAATGATTATGTGAAAAGACTTTCATGCCTGAGGAACAAAGGTTAAACCCCAATACCACCATAAACCAGAGATGAACAGTTCTCTGGTTTAAAAACAGACAAACAAACAAGCTGACTATATCTAGCCTTGGAGACTGTCCACTCAAGGGATAAAACACTCACATTTGAACACTTGTGGAAGGAGAAGAGAAAGGCACCTGAGAGTCTCTATCTGCAAATCTGCCCTTGCTCAGACTGCTGAATGGAGCTCTCATTCCATGCCTCTGTCTGTCCAACTATGCAATGAAGTGACTGAACTGGAGGACCTTTGGGGGAATGCTCCACACAACTTTGATGAGCCAAGTCCCAAGGTTCTCTTTCTCTAAGTTTTGAATTAGAAAGAAACTGTCAGGTTCAGAAAAACAAAAACCGGCTAATATAGTTATGGGCCCTTTGGAATATAACTAAAATAGGCCTACTAACTATCTACAAAACAGAGACTCCCAAATCTTTACCTGCACTATTCCAGCCTTTAGGTTCATTATCAGTCAACAATTTGTTTGGCTTTAATCCACTAGGTTCCAGATACTACCGTGATATAAACCAGACCTCCCTGTGCAGACAACCCCACCAATGTGTCCTGGAGCCCCAATTTCCCAGAACCCTGCTCCACCATGGAAAGAGAGAGGCAGGCTGGGATTATGGATTGACCTGTCAATGCCCATGTTCAACAGGGAAGCAATAACAGAAGACAGACCTTCCGCCTTCTGCACCCCATAATGTCCTTTGGTCCATGATCCCAGAGGAATAAATAATAGGAAAGCTCTCAGGGGAGGGGATGGGATAGGGAGTTCTGGTGGTGGGAATTGTATGGAATTGCACCCCTCTTATCCTATAGTTTTTGTCACTGTTTCTTTTTATAAATAAAAATGATATTTAAAAAAAGAAAGAAAGTGCCCTTGTGGTACATTCAGGATGTGCAGAGCTTGTGATGGACACCCCCCTCCATGTTTACTTCTTAATTATCAGGATGGATATAGATAAATATTACCAATTCCAGAGGGAAGGAAATTCCCAAGCTTAATCTGACTGGCCATAAAATGTAGCATGCAGAAGTTACATGCAGGAACAATCTATTCATTGATAATTGAGAGTCGAACAAACATTTGATTAGTTTTTAGCAATGAGCACAAACCTAGCATAGCCCAAGAGTTTGGCTGATGTCTAAGAAGTTCTCTGCATCCCTGACTGTGCCCCCAAAAGACCTAAAACAACTCTGGCCTGTGCTATGTGTCCTCACAGTGGCTCCATTTTCTCTGTGCTTCTGTTTCTCCCTATGTCCACATCACAGTTCTAGCATCTCTCCATGTGCATCTCTATATGTCTCTGTCTCTGAGACCCTACTCAGCCTAGTGTGCCTCTCCCTATAAATCCCTTCCAAGAACATTATCTGCCCTTCCAAGAACATTATCTGCCTGTTCAGACCAAAGGAGTTTTCTTGGTGTATCTTGCTGTGATTCATCTTCAGAGGGGATACATTCCTGGGCACCCATCTCTGTGACAGCAGAAAAACTCTAAGCAGCTGCTCTCCACTTTGCCCAGACTCCTGACTCTCATTCATAGGCTGTCCCAGCACCATGGCTTGCATGCTGCTCTTTCCAGGAGAAAAATAAGCAGGGGCAGATGGGGAGGCTGACACCAGTGGGTGAAGGAAGTAGCTCCTTGGAAGAAAGCAAGGCAAAACGATAGATGCTGGGACAGGAGCCCAGTCTGAGCCTAGCCAGCCCCTCCACCTCCTTAGAGGGTACTAATCCCTTCTTCCCTGCCAAATGTCCTGGTTATTCATGGTATTGTAAAGAGTTCTTCAAGCAGTTCATACTTTTCAACAAACTGTGAGTCTAACCAGGGAGAGTGCTGGGCTATTTAGAAGGAAGTAGAATGATGGGACAGATCCTCTTGTCCTCCCTGTGTGCTGGCTCTCAGCTCACCTTTCAGGCTGACCTTGAAGAGTGGGAACTGGCTCTGGTTTCCTCGGCTGTTGTGGAGGAGGGGAGAGGTAGGGTCTGCTGGGAGGGTGATGGCAAAGGCTGAAGGAGGTCTTAGCTGGCTCCCACAATGCCTCCCCTCTTTAGTGCTTCTCTCCTTGGGCAGGGAGGGGGTGGGCATCAGCTCTGAGGACTTCACAGTAGGGCCATAAATATCACCTGAACAAAGACAGTTGACCATTTTCTACCATCATCCCTCCTCTTCACTCTCACACCTAGCTCTCATCTATCATTTCAAGACCAGTTCTATCAGCGAAGAATAGCTTTTTGTTTTTGTTTGTTTTGCTTTTGTTTTGCCTGCCCAGACTTTTTGTGTCTATGTGAGATTATACAGTCACTGCGGGGCTCTCTCTCTCTCTCTCTCTCACCTCATTCTTATTTCAATTTCAGATAGAAACAGACAGGTAAGGTTAGCAAGACAGCTCACCTGGGGAACTGTCTGCTTTGCCATGCACAGGACTCAGGTTAGAGTTTGATATCCACCACCACACTGGGGGAAGCTTTGGTACTGTGGTGTCTTTCCCTCTCTCCTTCTCCCTCTCTTTTGAAAAAGGCTTATTTGTTCCTTAACAAGAGAGAACAAGTCAGAACATCCGTCCAATATATTTGATGCTGGGAATCAACTTCTGGTCCTTGTGCATATAAGCTCAACCCTCCCTGAGCCTGAAATCTGATATGCAGGCAGATCCAAGTTATTGTCTGGGGAGATGATGTCATGGCTAGAAAAGAAAGCTGGATCAGGCATTAGAGTAGCTCCCAAATATGCAAAAGGTATATACATATTGTTGACTGTAAAACCCATTGATTTGATCTGATCTGGGGCCCATAGCCTGCTTAGGAGCCTATGTGACCTCTGCATCCCTCTAGATCTCAGCTCACATTCTGTGGTCATGAGTAGGAACATTCCATGCTGCCCCAATTTCAGGAGACATCTTCCTCAAGTGGAGCATAGAGTATTTTGTCCGTTCTTCCTTCAGAGGATGGAAAATTCTCTATCATTGTTGATCCAAATTGACGTCAAGGACCTATGGGGGGCCCCACAAAGGGGTCTATTGTGTTGTTCCTGATAGATATGACTGGTAATATTGGGGAGAAGGATTTATTCAAGGTTCAGGCCCATCATGTCTGTTTGGGTATCGCAGGACTCCCCAAATAGGGTCCCAGCTAATGGGGTGGCCTGATAGTGATTAAAGAGTCATCATTAAAGTATGCCAGTCTCTTGCCCTTATTCAACTTTTGCAGTCCTTGCTTTGATAAGGTTAGCTTTGAAGTGAGTGAGAGAACTGTAATAGGAAGTAGGTGAGGAGGGTATCTAAGTCTAAGTAGACACTATTTCATTATGATCTTTATACTAACTCACTGCAGACTACTGTGTACTTTTGTTTTCAGATACATATTTTGCCATAATTTATGGATACATGTAAACATATGCTCTATCTCATAGGACCTGGTCTATATCTATGTTTTGGGACTTTGTTAGGAAGTGAAGCACCTGGATTGGAATTAGAGAATCCTATGAAAGGAAAGGTCTCACCCAAGTAATGAAGCTGAAGGTTTGACAATCCACATCTGACATCTCTGGACACAGTCTGAAGTGAAGCATGCTGAGGTGGTACTTGTTGTGTTGATTAGGTTGGGATCAGCACATGCAATATAATTTTATAAAAATGTTTAATATTTATTTATTTTCCCTTTTGTTGCCCTTGTTTTATTGTTGTAGTTATTATTGTTGTTCTTGATGTCATTGTTGTTGGATAGGACAAAGAAAAATGGAGAGAGGAAGGGAAGACAGAGAGGGGGAGAGAAAGATAGACACCTTCAAACCTGCTTCACTGCCTGTGAAGTGACTCCCCTGCTGGTTGGGAGCTGGGGGCTCGAGCTAGGATCCTTACCCCTGTCCTTGTGCTTTGTGCCACGTGTGCTTAATCGGCTATGCTACCGCCCGACTCCCCATGTGATATCATTTGGTATGAATTGAGAGAAGCATGCAGGAAAGTGAGCCCCACCCTAGAGTTTCCAGGACTGGGGGAAATATAGGCTTTATAGAGGAAGCCAGAGGTTCCTGCTGTCTTAGGGTTTAAGAAGACAATAGATAATAATTGCTGTAATCGTATTATTTGGCAATTGGGTTAACTTTGAGAAATCCCTTTGTTAGGATTTGCTGTCTCATACACAACATTACCATATTTTATGTCCTTTGACATTATTTGTGTATAGCTGTGCTACCGGTTGCTTCTATTCTCCCTGGTCTAAGCTTTTAAGAGAGTCAACATATCAAAGATTAGCCTATGGTCTATATTAAAAATTTTGAGACATTCAATCAATTTTCCCCCTTTTATATTAATTAAATAGTGATTCATATGACTACAAATTAATAGACGTGTACATAACACCATTCCCACCACCAAAACCCTGTGTCCCATCCCATCCTTCCTGTCCCCCCTACCCCATAAAGCTGAACTTCCACCCTTGCCCTCAAACCAGGGATTTGTACTTTGGTGCCTACTAAAAAAAAAAAAAAAAACTACTATAGTCACAGGCCCTTTGGAATATAACTAAAATAGGCCTACTAACTATCTACAAAATGGAGATCCCCAAATCTTCAAATCTTCATCTGTACTATTCTAGCCTTTAGGTTCATGATTAGTCAACAACTTGTTTGGCTTTATTTGTTAGCTCTCTTTTCAGCCACGAGGTTCCAGATGTTAGCATGATGCCAACCAGACTTCCCTGGGCAGACAACCCCACCAATGTGTCCTGGAGCCCCACTTCCCCAGAGCCCTTAGGGAAAGAGAGAGGCAGGCTGAGAGTATGGATAGACCAGCCAACGCCCATGTTCAGTGGGGAAGCAATTACAGAAGCCAGACCTTCCACCTTCTGTATCCCACAATGACCTTGGGTCTATACTCCCAGAGGGATAAAGAACAGGAAAGATATCAGGGGAGGGAAAGGGTTATGGAGTTCTTATGGTGAGAACTGTGTGGAGTTATACCTCTCTTACCCTATGGTTTTGTCAATGTTTCCTTTTTTATAAATAAAAAAATAAAAAAAAGCTCAACCCTCTTGGCAAATGCACTATTTCCCAGGTTATTGCCTCTCTCTTTTGTACTTGAATAAGTTGGTTTGAAGCAGTAAAACTCCAGCAATAGCAACAAGCTGAGAAAGGGGAATAAGAAGGAGAGAAAGCGAGAGAGACATCACAGCACCACTTAACCATTCATGAAGCAGCTACACCCATGTGGTGGGCAGGACCTCCAACCTGGGACCCATGGAGTGGTAGGTAATGTGTGCACTCTGCTGGCTGAGCCTGCCAGATGCTGACTTCTTGAGGTACATACTGCCCTCTGTGGCCCCACTGTAGCTATTGCCTCCTTTTCCCTTCTGACATATCTCCTTTTTCATATGGGACTGTGTCAGGTCCTCAGAGATAAAGTCTGTCTAGTCTAACTGGGCTGTAACAATGTTGTTACTCCTTCCTAGTGATTGGTCCAGGTCTGGGCATGTTACCACTTTCTGATCAATGGGTTGAGCAAGGAACGGGGCTGGGAGTGGACACTGAGAAATGTCTCCTGCAGAGGACTGCCAGCTTCTGTCTGGCTTCTGAGAGTTGGGCAGCCAGCTCACATTGTAAGAGAGAAGATGAAGCTGCCTAGCGGGGTGGACAGACAGGGAAAGACCAGGGCTTGTATAGCAATAATGAAAGCACCCCCTCCCCCCAACATAGCATTACCTCCTATGGATGTCTACTAATGTGACTGAATGAATGCTACAAACTGAATCCACTTTTGGTGAGGAAACTGATTGCTTACAGTCTGAGAGATTTTACCAGACTTGGTTCTCACTGTCTTGGCTCCTCTTAGAACCTCACGTATGGCAAGGGCTCTAATCAACACCAAAGCAGTTATATCCCCACTCTTAGACAAATCTCTTTGGTGCTGTTGAGGGACAAAGACAATCTTATAACCAGGTCTCAGTGACCAACACACAACTCTGACTCATTCTATATTCCAAATCAAACATTCATTATCTACCCCCATAGAGGAATCTATGGCTTTTTCCAGAGAGACAAAATTCCAATAGTATCCTACAGACACCCCCTTTCCCCACTTCCAAGTGGAGAGAATAACAAGTGAAAATTTTTATACATTTTTATTTATTTAATAATGAGACATATAGAAAGAAAGATAGCCAGAGCATCACTCAAATATATGTGCTGCAGTGGGTTGAAATAGGGATCTTATCCTTGAGCGTCCATTGCTTTATCTAGTGTACCACCTCCCAAAACACACAACAGGAGGAATTTTACCAAGTCTCCTTCTCAGGACCTGCAGAGCTATTGGGGTCTGTGTCAGGCTATAACTATACCTGAGAATCTGACTCAAAAAGGTGGGGAGAAGTACAAACAACCCCCTAAGGATTTAGCATTGGCCCCAAAGTCTGATCATTAAAAACAGAGAGACCGTACTGACCAGGAGGTTCAGGATAGGTCAAGATTTAAACCCCTGTGCCCAGGTCATGCACAGCTGTGTGATCTGGACATTTTATTTCTCTGAGCTCCAACAATACAATGAGGGCAGTGACAGTACTTAGACTTACTGGTGTCTGACTAAGTGAGTGGTGACCATGCAGAAACTGATGTCAGGGCTTCTCTCACTCACAGCCCTTCTGGTGTCTCCCCGGGCTTGGGTTCCCCTCTGGATGTGGCCAGCATGTGTGGGAAGGGAGAGGTTGTTCAGAGCAAAGGAGCAAGCCACGTGGCTCATTTCCAAGTCCAATTCCCTACTTTAATTGAGTTTTGCTGAAAAGCCCCATGCAAGCACTTTTCCCTGCCATTTTGCCAGATTTCATTCTCGCTGATAACACAAATGTGCGCTCCTGAAGATAGATGACTGATGTTGGCAGTAGGGCTGGGTGGTGTGAGGAAGTCAGGAAGCCAGGTTCAGGGATGCAGACTGAACTGCGCTGGTCAGGGATCCTTTCACTGAGCTGTCTTTCTCAGGCCCAGCCTGCCTGGGCACCCCACTGGAGGGGTGATGTAATCATAAACCTCCAGCCTCCATGGTGGAGGAGGGATCTGCTCTACAATTTTTAGGAGGACTAGGGTTCTCCTTTGGAAGGTGTCTTTGCATGGCTCTGTTCCTAGGATCCACTCACAAGCTACCTGGATGGGAGCAGGACACTGATGGAATGGAACATGAATGGGAGAGGTGTGATGAGGAGGTAAGGGGTGCACAAGAAAGGAAACTTCGATAATGTTACTGGGGAAGTGGGTCAATTGCAGGCTTTTATGCTCACGGCCATATAAGAGGCTTCCAGATGTGGAAGCTCTTTTGTAGGTTCAGTTAAAGGCAAGCTGACCTCAGCTACCCTACAGAGCAAGGTATGAAAGGTTTCTTGCACATTTCAACCTCAGGGTCTACACATCCCTCATACTCCAACAGGGCAAGAAAATACAATTGTTACAGCCACCCACATCTGATTAGCAACATAATTCAAAAGGAAAACCAAATGGAAGTAAAAATATCTAAGTGCCTTGCAGGTAATCGTTGCTATCTTTGGAAAGAAATTTGTCATTTTCTCTAAATGGAAGATTCTTATCTGGAAAAAAGAATACCACCTTACCTAAAACTTGAAGACAACTCATATGAAGGAACAAAGGTTTCAATATGATTTAGCTTTCGCTCTTAGAAGAGTTCTGGATAAACACATCTTTTGAAAGAAAATATTTTAAACTTAACATGTCTAGCTAGCAATACAGTAAATGTTATAAACTCACAAACTGCCTCATGAAATTGAACATAATCTCTGTGGAAGACCTTATACACACTGGTTCTGATCTCTGTCCCTGTGTCCAGGGCCACGACAGTCCTGTATCTGGTGTTTCTCACATTCATTTGTGTGCAAATTTGTGTGATATTAAACTATATAAGAATACATGAATATGCATTGCACTTCCCTGTTTATTAAGTGTTATGCAAAAGTTACATCAGTTGCATCTTTCTGCAACTTACTTTCCGTTGTCTGCTGTCCCATGTGAGACTTACTCATGCTGATCCACACAGCTCTGGCTTGATCATTTCCTCTACTGAATAGACAGGCCTTTTGGTCATCACCAGCTGTTGTTATAGCAAACAAAGCTGCTATGAGCATCTCATCTCACACCTCCATACAGACACCCAAGGAGGATGCCAGATGCATGCATACCCAGGAGGGAAGGGGCTGGATAGGCCAGCTATACAAAGAGAAGCCTGAGGAGTTGGTCAAGAGTGTGGTACTTCAGAGAATGCCTCTCACTGAAGATTGAGAGCCTCCGAATTTGTGGAAGGGTTCACTTTGCCCTGGGCTAGGAGTACCCTGATAGGGTCAGACTATGGTCAAGGGTGTCCCAAAGTTGGACCATTGATGCCTTTTCATCCCCAAGAAAAATCACTCAGTAACAGATCAAGTATGTACATGACTGGGAGTGTGTGTGTGTGTGTGTGTGTATGTATACATTTTGACCATAGTGTATGTGTGCATCTGTGTCTGTATGTTGCATATCTGTGCAAGCACAGGTATAGTATGAGAGTCCTAGGGGCAACACCTTTATCTGTTTGTTTGGTCAATACATCCCAGAACTCAGTACTGCGTCTGATGTGCATGTTTAGTCAACAGCTATTTACTGGCTGGACTCACATGTAAATGAAGGCATATAGCTTAACCTGTGTGTATGCTGTGAATAGGTGGGCTTCCCCAGACAGGGAGCTGGAACAGACACTCTGATAGAAGCTGGGCCATGCTGACATGATGAGTTCCCCAGCATGATGAGAACAGTAGCCCATCCAGTCATGAAGAGAAGCCTAGATATATGAAACCAGAAGCAAAGGGTGTGGGCCAACTACATTTCTGGGGAAGGATATAAGGAAATGACTCTTGGTAATTAGACAATATGACAAAGCAGAAAAAAAAAAAAACTAGCAACAACATCAGAGAAAGACATTTGGTCATCTTCCCCATAATTGCAAAACTCCTCCTCAGCAAGTTTAAAGAATGAGCAAAGTTGAAGCCAAATAATTAAGAAATTGGAGGCAGAAGGAATTAAGCAAATGGACAACACAGAGAAAGCTCAGATTGATAAATGATATGCAGCAAACAAATCTTGAGCAGCTGATGCCCAGTTGGACAGCTCTCAGATTCTGCTAAGTTTGTTGCCATTCACCTTGGGTTGTAACCACCTTTGCTTCCCAGGAACAGTATTTCAGGAGAAAACTTCAGAAGAAGTAATGATCTTAGCTGCTTCTAACTTTGCATCCCCATGACAGAAATATGGCAGACAGGATTCCTTATGAGTAGGAGTTTAGTGCTGGGGGAGTAGGGTACACAAGTGACTCAGTACCCTAGATGCATAGTAGGCAGACAGCACTGGAGCCTGACTTACAGCACTGCAGGGATAAAGCTTAGCAGGGGCATAATGGCAGATGTAGGTCTCTTGACCAGTTCCTACAAGACCAGTGCAGGCCCCAGGAGGAAGAACATCTTTGGAACCAGAAGTCCCAGTCAATCCCTCGGGGCTGCCACTTACTCTTTGTGTGTCTTTGGATAAGTGTGTCCTTGGACAAGCTTCCTCCATACCTTGGTTTCGTCATCTGCACAGGAGAAGTTTGTATATCATGTAGACAGGTTGATTTCTACTTATTTTATAGACAGGAAAAATAAGTCTCAAAGAGAAGCCCACCAGAAGTCTTATGAGAATTTTGAGTATACTGTGTGTGCAAAATGCCTTCACAGTGGTCAGGGGTGGCACACCTGTTATAATGCACACATTACTATGCTCAAGGATTCAGGTTCATTCCCTTTTCCTGCATGGGGAAGCTTCACAATTGGTGAAGCTGTGCTGCAGATGTTTCTCTATTCTTTCTCTCTCTATGTGACCACCCCCCCCCCATTTTTCTTTCTCTAATAGAAAGGAAGGAAGGAGGGAAGGAAGGAAAGAAGGAAGGAAGGAAGGAAGGAAGGAAGGAAGGAAGGAAGGAAGGAAGAAAAGAAGGGAAAGAATGAAAAAAGGAAGGGAAAAAATGGGTGCCAGGAGCAATGAAAGTGCCATGCAGGAACCAAACTTCCGTGATAACACTGGTGGCAGAAAGAAAGAAAGAAAGAAAGAAAGAAAGAAAGAAAGAAAGAAAGAAAGAAAGAAAGAAAGAATCTCATAGTTTCTGGTGGGGGCAAAGGACCAGGTGCATGCCCCCTTCTAGGCCTCAGTGAAGAGATGGCCCAGGATTCCAGCAAAATAGGCACCAGATCTCATCACCAAAATAGAATCTGGCTTTGAGGTCTGGAACTTTATAAAGTATTATTTAAAAATGTATCTATCTAGTGATAAATTTTATCTAATTCATTTAAGAGAGAGGGAGACAATAGAACCAGAGCATCACTCTGACATGTGAAATGTCAGGGATTAAACTCCAGGGCCTCATGCTTGAGGGTCCAACCTTTTATGTACTTTTCCATCTTCCAAGCTGCTACCATGTGTTTTTAAAGTACCTTAAGTTTTCATCCAAGGGTCAGTCACTGTCCTGAGCACATGTCCTATGATCTTCAGGAAGAAACAAAGCTCTCTGGCAATGGAATTTTCACCCACATGATTCATCTACAGAACTGTGTCTCCAGTACTAACAACAGTCTCTTCTCAACACTTGAGCTCACCCCCTGATTTATGTGTCCCCCTACATCATCTCTACCTGACCTTTTAACAACTAGGCATCAAGCTGCATGTGCCCAAGCTCTGCCATCCCTATCCCTATATCCCTCATGCTGGATGGCAAACCTTGGTACTCAGAGCAGCCATCCCATAGCCTTGGGCCCTGGAGGGATTGTGCCCTGGATGTTCAGAGACAGTAAAAGAGTGGAGGTGGCTTAAACATCTTTAAATGAGCTAATGAGCTCCCATAAAATTCCAACCCTCTCTGAAATAGGACACTCATGCCTGGCATACAAATTGCCCTGCCTAGTGTTTGACCACCATCAGATTGGTGTCACACCTAGGGAAGGAGCTTGAGAAGACAGAAACATACTCTCCATAATTATACATGACAAAAATGCATTCAAGGAGAGGCAGGTTCAATCTGGCCCAGCACATGACTCTCTCTCTCTCTCTGTCTCTTTCTCTCTTTCTCTCTCTCTGTCTGTCCCTCAAAGGTGACATTCCTCTGTATCAATGGATAAGCCTTCTTTTTTATTTTCAGAGTTTCATTTCTTTTTAAATCATTTTTTGGGAGATAATGGTTTACAAGATATTCATTCATTGCTGGAACACTATTTCTTTCTTTCCAGGATTATCACTCAGCTTGGAGCCTGCACTATGAATCCACTGCTCCTGGAGGCTATTTTTCCTCTTTTGTTGCCCTTGTTGTTTATCATTGTTGTTGTTATTGGTGATATTATTGTTGGACAGACAGAATTTGAGAGAGGAGGGGAAGACAGAGACGGGGAGAGAAAGATAGATACCTATAGATCTGTTTCACCGCTTGCGAAGTGACCCCTCTGCAGGTGGCTTGAACCAGGATCCTTATGCCAGTCTTTGCTCTTTGCATCATGTGCGCTTAACCCGCTGCACCACTGACCAGCCTCTGGAATACTATTTCTTATCTACCCATGATAGTGTCTGTTACCACCCCTACCACTAACTGAATTCCTCTTCCACCATCAAATACTAGGTCCCTAACATCCTCTTACCACCCACCAACACCCACCCACTACAACTCCCCAAATGTCCTTAGTTTTGCAGCAATAGACCATACCAGTTTCAGATTCACTCTATGTTTTCCCTTTCTTTCTGTGTTTCTTAAGTTCCACCTACAAGTGAGATCATCTGCTATTCTCCCTACCCCTCTGGATTATCTCAGTATGATTGCTTCAAGTCCTGCCCAATGTAGCCAAGAAGATTTCTTCTTATAGCTGAGTAGTATTTCTTCTTATAGCTGAGTAGTATTCCACTGTCTATATATAACACAGCCTTTTTAACCACTCATCCAAAAATCCTTCTTGTGAATTTACTGCAACAAAGCCCACAGACCCCCATGGTATTTTTTATTGTCCTTGTTGGAGTTTCATCATGGGTGATGGGAAGGCTAAATCACAGACCTCTCAACTCTAGAACCAGCCCAGAGCTTTGTCAACTCTCTGGTTCAAGTAACCACAAGTATTTTTTCTACCAGAATAAATAATCACTCATTATTGATTTTCTAAGGAAAACACTTTGTGCTCTCTGACATAAGAGGAAAGCTCGAGGCTGAAGTCCTAGGAAAGGAAACACAGACTTAGATTATTGATTCCAAGATGATGTCTGTGTACCTATCCTCTTCTACTCTAGAGGACCAAGAATCTGAGTCATATGACCTTCACTCCCACTCCAGAGACCCCTGAGTCCCCTGACACTCAGAAGTCCAACCTTGTGGGGCTGAGGAATCCAGCACAGTGTTTAATAAACTTTTCACCAACATTTCCCTAAGAGTATGCTATAGCTATACAATAACTAATACTGAAGATACATTTCCTATCCATGTATCATTGTAATAGATAGATCATTGTAATAACTGAGACAATTCTTCTTCCTCTCATTGAGGAGATCTTCTATAGCCCTGTGGGGATAGATTATCCCTATTGAAGTGTCCCTGCTCTAGACCGAAAGTTCCCAGGAGAGTAAGCCCAGCCCTCATACTGCCAAGGAGAGGTCAGTGGTAGGAAAGTTGGACAAGAAACTCCAGGAAGCACATAAAGGCATCACAGTGCTGATAAGCACCTTGAGGACTGGTGGTGATTACTTGCTTATTGACTAGCTCAAAGTAGGAGGGAAGATCTCAGAGGTGGGTGAAAAGCCAGGTGTGAATAGAGGGCATAATAGGTGGGTACACCTAGTACTGCCTGCACTGATTGGCACTGAGAGTATAGAATAGATGTGAAGACACCTGTCCAAGCCTTCCTTTACCACCAGCTCCTGCTCTTGTTCTCCTCTTTCCCAGAAACTTTGCAGTTCTCCCACTGGATGAGCTAGTCATCCATGGAAATCCCCTGAGATAGCCCTAGACTGTGCACCTTGCAGGGCATAGGCTTATAATCCTAATATAGCTATACATTCCATACATGGAGAATCACTCCAACAAGTTACCAATTCTGACAGTGTATGTTGGGAACATCATGGTCATGGAATGTTTAGAGACAGAGAGAGAGAGAGAGAGAGAGAGAGAGCGAGAGCAAAAGGGTCATCACCTAAGTTATTAGAGGGGCTTGGAGTTAAATCCCCACTTGCCTTTCTCCACATTCCGGTCAAATCCTTTTCAGAATGTGATGATTTCTTAGAATTGAGAGACAAATAAACCATCTTATATAAGCCATTACTGTTTAATTTGTTTGTTTGTTTATTTTTGTTTTCTGTTCCTGTAGGCAAAGCCTAATTCTAATTGAGACATGCAGGGATTGAATCTGGCCCCCAGGCTTATTTTGTTTGCCCACACAGTAATTTTCAAATATTTAAAACCCAAGCCCATCATTTTTACAACCAAGAGCTTTCTCTTTCCTCATAAAAATTAGAATTATGATTTCTGAAAAGGTGCAGGGTAAGATACCTGTAGGCCTGCAATTCAGCCTATAAAAAGTAGAAAATCTAAGTAGCAGTCAGCCTTTCTGATTGAACCATGGGTTCTTTTTATCAGCACAGTCTCCCAGAACCCACATCAGCCCAAACCCACCTGGCCCCTGCTGGCTGTGCACTTGAGTCCCAGGAATAGATGTTCACATTGAAAATAGTTCCCTCTAATTTCATCTCAGGTAGTTCACTTTCTAACAAAGTCCCATAACCTAGATAACACCAGTTTCTGTGAGAGAGAGCTTATGTTCACACGTACCCATAAACTACTGCAAAATATATACCTGAAAGCAGAAGTACACTAGAGTTTGCAGTGAGTACCTCCCTAACACTTCCTCTCCATTATTCCAAGCTTGGGATCCATGATTGCTCAACAAATTGTTTGGCTTCGTATGTTAACTCTCTTTTCAATTACCAGGTTCCAGATGCCACCAGGATGCTGGCCAGGCTTCCCTGGATTGAAGACCCCACCAATGTGTCCTGGAGCTCAGCTTCCCCAGAGATACACCTTACTAGGGAAAGATAGAGGCAGACTGGGAGTATGGACCGACCAGTCAACGCCCATGTTCAGCGGGGAAGCAATTACAGAAGCCAGACCTTCTACCTTCTGCAACCCTCAACAACCCTGGGTCCATGGTCCCAGAGGGCTAGAGAATGGGAAAGCTATCATGGGAGGGGGTGGGTTATGGAGATTGGGTGGTGGGAATAGTGTGGAGTTGTACCCCTCCTACCTTATGTTTTTGTTCATTAATCCTTTCTTAAATAAAAAATTTAAAAAAAAGAATTTCTTTAAAGGGAATACTTTTCCCAGAATTGCTTATTTTGAGGTTATTAGTACTTTCAAACATACCAATATTTCCAATTTGGTCTACAAAGTAATCACAACATATTTCACCCCACTAAGAATATAAGAGAGTTCTTATTTCAACTAAAACATAGATTAATAGTACATATTTAATAATTATTATGATCTGCTACTCTGATTTTGTGAAGTATTCTTTTGAATAAATAAATAACTATTATTTATTTTCAAAAAAAAAAAAAGAAAATAGTTCCCTCAGAAGCCTCCTTGTGCTGCTGTCTCATCTCCACGTTGAACCATAGGGAGCTTGGGCTCTTTTAAATTTTCTACAACTACCATGAGTTTCACTCTCTGGCACAACCTTGGGGAGGGAGAGTTCTCAGGGGAGAACCATCTATAGACAAAAGCCAGGTATGGTAGAATAGAACAGAACTCTGGAATTCTGAGGCCACATTCAGTATACAGAGCTCTTGAACCTCCATAAGTTTTTTTCCTGAAAAGAGACAGTTTTCCCATTCTCAAAAAAGTAAAGGAAAAAATAAAAGAAAAAAATCAACAATACCACCCCACCCTCCTCCCACTCCCAGCAAAGAAAAAAAATCCGTTTTAATGTCTAAGTGCTAGAGGTCACCCACCCAATTCTCTCTTTCTCTTCTGGACCTTAGCCCTCTTCCAAGTGTGCCTAGACAGGGGCAGGGGTCAGTTCAGGACAAGAACTGCCCTATTAAGAATCAGGCTGGATACAGCAGTCAAGTGCAGCTGGCACAAAGCACAAGGGATGGCGTAAGGATCTCAGTTTGAGCCCCCGGCTCTCCACCTGCAGGGGAGTCACTTCACAAGTGGTGAAGCAGGTCTGCAGGTGTCTATCTTTCTCTCCCACTCTCTGTCTTCCCCTCCTCTCTCGATTTCTCCCTGTCCTATCGAACAACAATGACATCAATAACAACAACTACTACTACAACAATAAAACAACAGGGACAACCAAAAGGAATAAATAAATAAGCATTAAAAAATTAAAATAAAAGCTATTAAGAAATAATCAGGCTGGGATCAAGTTAGCATCTGGAACCTAGTAGCCAAAAGAAGATGAAATTGATGGGGTTTACAGTCAACAATATTTACACAGCTTTCCCATATTTGGGAGCTACTCTCTTCCCTGATCCAGCTTTCTGGTTCTTTTCCCAGCCATTAAATAATATCCCTAGAAAATAACTTGGATCCACCAGCATATCAAATATCAGGCTGAGAGGAAAAAAGCTAGTATAGTTATGGGCCCTTTGGAATGTAACTAAAATAGACCTACTAGCTATCTACAAAACAAGACCCCCAATTCTTCATCTGTACTATTCCAGCCTTTAGGTTCATGATTAGTCAACAAATTTGTCTGGCTCTGCAATTACAGAAGCCAGACCTTCCACTTTCAGCACCCCATAATGACCTTGTGTCCATACTCCCAGAGGGATAAAGAATAAAAAAAAAACTATCAAGGGAGGGGGTGGGATACGGAGTTCTGGTGGTGGGAAATGTGTGGAGTTGTACCTCTCTTATCCTATGGTTTTTATAGTGTTTCCTTTTTATAAATAAAAAGTAAAAAAGAAAAAAAAAAAAAGAAAGAAAGAATCATGCTGGGAATCTGACCACAAGGGTTGTCAGTTACAGTTCTTTCACTTCAGTATTCCTGGGGTTAGAGAAAAGCTTAGTACATATAGAAGATAAAGTAGCTGTTAAATGAATGAATGGATGGATGGATGGATAAATGAATGAATGAAACAGGAGAGTTCAGGGCCTATGTAAGCTCAACCTCACATGTATGGTACAGTCTCAAAAGCTCACTTGCCCCTCTCAGCTGTTTAGCCCTCAGAATCACCAACTACTCCTACATGGGTTACCCCCAACTGCCTTCTGCCCTCCACCCTTTATCCTCTATAATGTACTAACCCCAGGAATGCTGAAGTGAAAGAACTGTAACTGACAACCCTTGTGGTCAGATTCCCAGTGTGATTTTTTTAATTTTTATTTATAAAAAGGAGACACTGACAAAAACCATAAGATAATAGGTGTACAACTCCTTCCTGGGCTGAGGAGAGAGCCTCCCTAGCAGCCTCCTGGTTAGAGCCTTGCTGCTTGTGGCCCCTGCCATCTCTGAGGTTGTTCAGGGCTGCAGTGACCATCAGGAAATGGCTGCACTATTAGGAGCCGTGATTTGTCTCTAAAAGAGGCAAAATTAACTAGAACAACTAATTAATCAGAGAAATGTGCACTGCCTCTGTGATTGTTAATTCCTCGTCCACATTAATGCATTCTTGGTTTACTTGGGAAAAAATTCACCGCCCCGTCTTGATACCCTTATCTCAGGGTTGCCAGCTCCAGGCTGGACATGGAGGAAGCACCACTGCCGCTTTCCGAGCCCTTCAAATCATCCCTAAGCACATTAGAGTCACATGAACAGGATGTGTAATGAGACAGCCCTAATTGGCTTTGAGATTTTTAATTAACCACCTAAGAAACTCTGGAGAGAGGCAGGAGATACCCAGGGCCTGGGGAAGCACACGTCTCTTGTCACAAAAATAAAGTTAACTACCAGGTCACCCTATCACCTGGGGCCCTAGTCAGGGAGTTCTGGGATTCCCACACAGACATGATAGGCCTAAAACTCTAACAGATCCTTCTCACCACTGTCACTGGTCATCTCTATCAGGAACAACATAATGAACCCCTCTGTACGCCTCTACAGGACCTTGCCCTCAATGTGGATCAACAAGGGTAGGGAATGTTCCATTCTCCAAAGGGAGATTGGATAACACACTCTACCTATCACCCAAGTAAGATGGGTCCTGAAATTAGTGCAGCCTGGAATGTTCCTAGCCATGACCATAGAATATGAGCTCTCATTGTTGTCTTTATTTGCATTTCTCTGACAATCAAAGACTTGGAGAATTTTTTTTTTATGTGTTTCTTGGCCTTTTGGATCTCTTCTGTGGTGAATATTCTGTCCATGTCCTCTCCCCATTTTTGGATGGAATATACCTAAAATAGACCTACTTTTTCCAAAATGGAGAGCTCGAATCTTTATCTGCAATATTCTTGTCTTTAAGTCCATGATTAGTCAACAATTTGTTCTGTTTTCTATCTTAACTCTTTTTCAGCCACCAGGTTCCAGATGCTATCATGATGCCAACCTGACTTCCCAGGGCAGACGACCCACGAATGTGTCCTGGTGCCTTACCTCCCCAGATCCATGCCCCACTAAGGAAGGAGAGAGACAGGCTGGCAGTATGGATCAACCTGCCAATGTCTGTGTTCAGTGGGGAAGCAATTATAGAAGCCAGATCTTCCACCTTGATGATCCTGGGTCCATACACCCAGAGGGATAAAGAATAGGAAAGCTATCAAGGGAGGGGAGTGGATACAGAATTCTGGTGGTAGGAATTGTGTGGAGTTGTACCCTCTAATCCTATGGGCTTGTCAACATTTCCATTTTATAAATAAAAATTTCTAAAAAAATGAAAAAAAAAAAAAAAACAGCTGCACCTTCCCTGTCTCTTAGGCACAGGTAGGTCCTAGTGGTAGAGGGAAACACTGGCACAAAGGGGAAATCTGTGCCCGGGACTCATTCAAGTTACCCACGAAAAGTCTGCCTTTTCAGAACCCAGTCCCCTCTCCATGCATGGATTGTGATTGGCCAGGGAGCTTCCTGAATGAGACACAGTAAGATTCAGGTATGTTTCGTTCCTTGTGCAGTCATTAATTTATTCAACAAATACTTATCGGGTTGTTGGAGAAGTCATTACATATTCTTTCTATGTGAAAATGCTTTCTGACAACCCATATTTTGAACATTTACTGTGCAATGGACACTATTTCAGATATTGGTGATACATATCTGAACAGAAGAGACATCAGTTCTAGCCTTCACTAAGCATCTGTCCTTGCTGGAAAAGTCCTATGTGATGATGTGTAATACATATATGTGTTACACTGTTAATGCCAGAAAATGGTTATCCATGGTGGTTATAGTCCTGCATAACTTTCTAGCCAGGGATCAATGACTTCTTGTTCTAGACCCTCTTTTCTAAGATGCCAGTGTAACAAACATCCCTGGCAGCTAGGAATAGAGTCTTTGCAGCAGCTGAAGGAAGCATAATATTCAGTTTAGGGAAACCAACATTGTGTCTTCTGGATCAAGGCTTATTTGTGTTTACTGTCCATGATAGAAGATTCAGGCACCTTGATATGACACAAATGAAACATCAGACATCACAGATGAAATGTTCAGACATCATATGGCCCACTCCACCTCACTCAGAGAGAACTGGTGTTCTGCTATGAGAACTCTATCATATAAGGTGGACTAACAGTTATTCCTAACCCCAATGTAGGTGGCCAATGACACCACCGTGGTAGCCAGAGATGTAGTCAGCTTGTGGCTCAGGGTGTTCTCCTCAACAGCTGTGTCTTGGACTCCATAGTCCCCAAGTGATAGTCATACACAGTCTGCTGAAAGGGGCTTCTGGGAGGAGGTATTGGCTGTGTGCTTCAAGCAGTGTCATGAGAATGTGTCTGATCAGCCCTATTGAGTTTGTTGGTCTCTCTGCCTGACGGTCACTGAGGACTCCCACCACCCATCATGATCAGCCCCTGTCTCACAGCGTGTCACCCAGAGCTCTCTCATTTGCTATCTAGTGTGGCTTTGTCTACCTAACTAGATTGTAAGCCCAGGGTGAGCACCATGTGTCTGAGCTTCTCCAATCTGTCACACCCCTGGCAGCATGCTCTGCTCATCATAAACCTTCAATGGATTATTGGTGGCAGCAACAAACATTTTCCTCCTCCGTGCAAAGCTGGTGACCTGTCTTCACCTCCGGTAACTTTGCCTGTGCATGTATCTGGGAGGAGGTCACATCAAGAAAAGGGAACAGCTGGGGGCCACCGTGTTCTTCCCTCTGACTTCCGCTGCCCCTCCCATGAAGCCTGCTCTGTCCATCTGCCAATCACCCAGGTCACAACTTTCGCACCCTGTCACTGAAAGGACAAGCTCTTCTCAGGTCTAGAGCATGACCCTCCTCCTCCACCCACCTCCAAGTTCTCCAGGAGAAAAGGAGAAGGAGGTGGGCACGGCTGGCTGGTTAAGTACTTTCCACGTCTGCTTTCTGCTCCCCCAGCCTCCGCGACTATTATTGGTAAGTGAACCAATTTTCTCTCCTGACATCTGTAGCTCTTAGCAGTGAATATATTTGAAAAATCCTTTATGATTACTTGAAATCTTCCCTGCAATTTGATTCCTGATATTTCTCTTTACTCACTGAGTGATTCTTTTAACTCATTACTTCTTAGACTGCAGATCTGCCCATCTGGCCACTGCCACAAGTCACTCTGGGTGTTTATCCCTTTTCTCTGTAAATCTGGCAAAGAAGGGTCCCAGACAGGACTTGGGAACAAGGCAAGGGCAGTTTCCTCTCCCACCTCCTGTGTCTGCCTCCCCCAGAACTTCCCCAGCCTGAGGACATCCCCTTTCCAAGCCTCACCCCCAGCCCAGGACTTTGAAAAGAGAATTTCCAAAGAGAGAAGTTCCCCCCAACCCTGCCCGCTTTCTCTACCTATAGTGAACCACATACACAACCCCCTGCTTGTTCTCATGATTATTTCCAATTCCTTCCAGGACATTTAGACTGCCAGCCTCAGCATGTGAAACTACTTCTCCAGGGGGAAAATACAGTCTGGGGATTAGTAATAATAACAGAGATCATAATAACAATAGAGAGGAGAATGAGTCTCTGAATAGTCACTGCTAATGATGGAGGATGTAGTGGGGGCTGGGTACCAGCTTTCATCCTAAAGCATTGCATTCTACCTGTTTGCAGTACAGAGGTGGTAAAAGACCTAAGGCAGCAAAGGGGAACTTTTTTCCAGCCAAGGGTCATTTGAATATTTATAACATCAATATGAATGGATCATCTTAAAAAATGAACACTTAATGTTGCCATGAAAAAAAAAAATCTTAGATTTGTGGGATTTTGAGTCCCACCTGCAGTTGCCTTGGCAGGGCCAGACCAAATGATTTCATGAGTTGTGTAAGACCTATGGGCTGAACATTACTTACCCCTGATGGAAGGGCTTAGGAATATAGCTGGGGTCCAGGTGAGCTCTTCTTCTGACTGGTGACTCCAAAGAGCATGTGTCCAGCCGCAGTGTGATGTCTCTCAAGCCTGAGGTCTTTGCTATTCCCCCGCTGCAGAGCACCTGGGATTCCCCTCCATCTTGATTCTGAACACATTTCCAGTGGCTTCTGTTACCATGCTTCCTTTTCTTTCTTCTTCTCTTCCTTCCTTCCTTCCTTTCTTTCTTTCTTTCTTTCTTTCTTTCTTTCTCTGTTTCACTAATTTGTTCATTCAATTATGTAGCAAATCTTTTCTGAGAATGCGCTGTGGTTCAGGAAGTGTGTTAGTAAGACCAGAGCACAGCTGTGACTACAAAAGATGAAACAACTGGAGGTTATAGGTTCAGATTCTAGAGTCAAGCTCTCTGGGCTCTTATGCCAGATGATAGTTATTTGTAGAACTTCCTGAAAGACTTTTAACTTGTTTGTATCTCAATTTTCCCATCTAGGAAATGGGCATATCAGCAGTCCCTACCACCCAGGACTGATTTGTATTACCATATGGCCCTTAAACAAGAGCCTTGTTCAGCAGCCTTTAAGCTTTCTTTTATCAGGACAAAGGGAAACCAGAACCTCCCTTTCCATTAGTCAGAAGGAAGATCTAACACAGGAGGTCAGAGAGAAGATTCAGGGGATAAAACCTTCCAAAAGGTAAATGGAGTCAGAAAGATAAGGGGTGATTTCTGCTGACTGCACAAATGTGTACTGGCTCTTGGTGCTGATCTCAAGAAACCTAGACAGTGTCCTTTTATCTATTAGTAACTTAATAATTATTAACAAGATTGTAGTATAAGAGGGATACAGTTCCATACAACTCCCACCACCAGAGTTCTGTGTCCCACCCCCTCCACTGGAAAATTTCCTATTTTTTAACATTTATTCATTTATTCCCTTCTATTGTCCTTGTTGTTTTATTGGTGTAGTTATTGTTGTTGTTGGATAGGACAAAGAGAAATGGAGAGAGAAGGGAAGACAGAGAGGGGTAGAGAAAGATAGAAACCTGCAGACCTTCTTCACCACTTGTGAAGCGACTCCCCTGCAGGTGGGGAGCCGGGGGCTCAAACCAGGATCTTTATGCCGGTCCTTGCACTTTTGTGCCACCTGCGCTTAACCCGCTGCGCTACTGCCCGACTCCCAACTTTCCTATTTTTTATCCCTCTGGGGATATGGGCCAAAATTCTCAATGGAGAGGGTGGGACGTCTGGCTTTTCTAATTGCTTCTCTGCTGGACATGGGTGCTGATAGGTCAGTCCATAGCCCCAGCCTGTTTTAATCTCTCCCTAATGGGGTAGGGATCTGGAGGGATGGGGTTCACATGGGAGGACACATTGGTGAGGTCATCTGCCCAGAGAAATCAGGATGGCATCATGGTAACATCTGAAACTTGGTGACTGAAAAGTGGCAAGATATAAAGCAGGAACCTAAAGGTAATAATAGAGTAGGTGGGACTAAGGGTCTTCATATGGGAAGGAGCTAGGAAATCTATTTTGGGTATATTCCAAGGAGCCCATGACTTTAGTAGATTTTGCCTGAGCCTGATAGCTAACATGCAGGTGGCCTAAAAGTATTGTCTGGAAAGATGGTGTCAGAGTTGAGAATAGAACTAAAAAGCTGGATCGAGGCAGAAAGTATCTCCCAAATATGAGGAAAGTATATAAATACCGTTAAATGTAAACCCCATCAACCTGATCAAGGACTCATATCCATTCATATTTAGCACAGAAGTCTGTGTCACCTCTGAATCCCTGTCAGTCTCAGCTCACAGGCATGGGCACAGCTGGGAACATTTTAGGTTGTACTCATTTCAGCATATGTTGATCCAGTCTCCATTCAGAGAGTGGGGCAATCTCTGCCACTGCTGTTCTACATTGAGGGCAAGGTCCTGTAGAAGTCCACGAGAGGGCTTATGATGATGTTCCTGATGGAAGTCTGGTTCCAGCGATGGTGGAGAGAGGGATGGGTTAGAGGTCTAGGCCCATCATATAGATGTGGGCAGTCGAGGATTCCCTGACTAGAGCCCCAGATGATAAGGTAGCCTGCTAGTGACCAAAATGCTGTCGTTAAAGTGTGCCAGTCTCTTGCCCTTATCCAGCTTTTGTAGTCCTTACTTTATCTGACAAGGTTAGACTAAAGAGTGATTGGGGGAGGTGAAGTAGGGGGTAGGAGAGGAGGGTATCTAGTCCTAGATAGGAAATATTTGATTAAGTACTTTATGTTGTCTTTTTTTTAGGTCTTCCCACTTGTTTGCTGCACCTATTGAGTCTAAGTCTACTCACTGCAGACTCTTGTGCACTTTCACTTTGAGATACATATTTTCTCCTAACTTACGGATACCCGTGGGCATGTACCCAATCCCTTGGGTCCAGGTTTACATCTAAGATCTATAACTTTGTTAGGAAATGTCCCACATGAAATGTAACTAGCAGGTCCCATGAGCTAGCCAGAGTACTGGAGCTGGAGGGTTGACATCCCAGGCCTGGAGTCTCTGGACACAATCTGAAGTGAAACAAAGCAAGGTGGCACTGATTGTGTTACATCTATGTATTCCATGGCCCAGGCAGCGTATGAGTCCTCCCAGGCTGCTTTTACCAGATAGCTGTTCCATGCCCAAAGGGTCACTTAACCATCTGGTGGGCATTTCTAAGTGTTTCTCAGCTCCCCCTAGGATAAGTGTTTCATATACCTGAGGCCTCTCATCTGGACTGGAAAATCCAAGGAGTAACCCACAGACTTTCAACTAAACCCAAATGGCCCACATAGAGCAGGACTCTGGGTGTATTCAGGTGCTTGCTAATTCCTACAAATAGACTCAGGTCAGATGCTGAGGACCCCAGAATTTGCTGAGTCTGGTAGCACTCTGGCCTCCCCAACATGCTGTTCATACAGATGTTGCTCTCTTGATGGAACCAGACAGTCCTGCCTCCCTACATCCCCACTGCTGAATCCCCTAAACCCTCCTATCCCAGACCTTTCCACCAAAATAATGTGAACATAATGTGGAGAATGTTGTACCGCCCAGAAAGATCCACAGGGAGGAGCCAGAGGGTACTGCCTTCTGTCCCTCATGCAGGGAGGGACCTCCCCAGATTGTATCCCAACCTACTGTCATTTAAGTGTCCCAAGAAACCATTCACAGCAATTAAACCCTAAGTGCCAGTCAGGGTGTGCCTTATACTCCCATTTCACAGATGAGGAAAGCAAAGTTCAGAAAGGTGAAGTGAATTGCCCTGGGGCACACAGTGAGTCAGGACAACATGTCAACAGTTGTCCCTTTCCAACTGTGGTTGTATTCTATCCAGGCAGCCTGGGCTTTGGGGTTGCAGGGAGAGTGAGTGCACAATGGCTGGGCCTGACTTCCAGTGAACAGCCCCAGGAGGGCACCCATGTGGCCTGGTGCAATGGGGCTGTGCCGCTGCTGGAACCATTACTGAGGTGATTAATTAGACGCCTTCCACACAGAGCCTCTGGATTCCTAGGGCTGCTTGTCAAAAGTGCAGGCTCAGCAAACTGCAAGGTGCCAGCCTGGAACCACATCTAGACCTGCTGCTGGGGATGAAGGAAGACTGGAAGGGCTGCCTGGATGCAGATGTGGTAGCAGTGGGTGGGACTGGTACTTCATTGTTTGCCCTGAAAGGCTTTAGGATCTAGTAGCTCCAGTTACCGAACACGCATAACCAACTCTGGGCAGCCATCACCTTGGGTACTTGGCTGGCACACACCTTGAGTACCACCCCCCAGTTGTGCCATCTTCTAGATGAAAACACCGAGGCTCCTAGGAATGAAGAAGCTGCCCAAAGTCACACATAGTAAATGAGGGACAGTACTAAGCCCCTCAAATGCATGCTGTGAAGCTAGAAAAAGAAGAATGAGGGTGAGGGGCAGACTGTGGTGCACCTGGTTAAGCATACATGTCACCAAGCACAAGGACCCAGGTTTAAGACCCTGCTCCCCATCTAGGGTGTCTGCTTCATAAACAGTGAAGCAGGTCTGCAAGTATATCTCTTTCTCTCCCCCTCTCTATCTTCCCATCCCTTCTCAATTTCAGTCTGTCCTGTTTAATAATAAAAAAAGAAAGAATGGCCTCTGGGAGCAGTGGCTTTGGAGTTCCTGCACTGAACCCCTTTTGAGTCCTCATTTCTGTGGGCAATAGCTACCCCACACCCAAGAATGGTAGGGAGGATGGGACCTGGCTCTCAAATTGCAGAGGAATATAAAGGTGGAGGAGGGGGGCATATTAGTCAGTTTGGGCTATGACTGCAAATTTTAGATCACATCCATTCTGGAGACTAGGAGTCCAGATTCAAAGTGCCAGAAGAAGTCTGTCAAAACTGCTGGGCTTGGCATACTGTGGAGAACTATTTCTGGGCCTTATATAGACCAATCATTCTAGGATGGGAGAAAGTCAGGCCAGGGGGGCTTCCTGGCTATAGCAGCTACATCACTGGGGCTGTTGTATTTTGCCTTTCCCTTCAGACAACTATCCTCTTAGATGGCTGACTTTTCACTGGGATGTACTGTTCACATAGCGCCTCTAGTGTTTCTCTGTGTGCCTAACCTCTTCTCCTTGAGAGGATACCAATTAGATAGAAGTAGGGCCCAACCATATGCCTTCCCTTAACTCAACTGCCTTTTTAAAGGTCCCATCTCCACATACCATTACATTCTAAATCACTAGGGCATTAGGGATTCAACATATGAATTTGTGTGGAGCACATTCCAATCCATGCTATTCTACCCTTTGGAAAATGTTGTATCCTTTTCACATATAAAATATATGTATTGGAGCTATGAAATAGCTCACTCTATAAAATGCACACGTTACCATGTGTGAGGACCTGGGTTCAAGTCCTGGTAATCACATGGGGTGATGTACACAGGGGACTTCGTGAGTATGGAATCTGCATGGTGGTGTCACTCTTTCTCTCTGTTTCCCTCCCTCCCTCTCTTTCCCTCTATATCTTTTACCTTCTATCTAAGATAAAAGGGAGGCTGTCCAACAGGAGTAGAGGAATTGTTCAGGCAAAGCCTCAGTCAGAAGCCCAGTGCTAAAACAAACAGCAGCAGCAATAAAACAACTATTTATTCCTTACCCCAACAGTTCCAAAGTCTTTTTAAAATTTTTCCATTTATTTTTGCCTCCAGGGTTATTGCTGGGGCTTGGTGCCAGCACCATGAACCCACTACTCTTGGCAGCCACTTCCCCCTCCCCCCATTTAATTGGATAGGACAGAGAAATTGAGAGAGGAAGGGAAGATAGGGAGGGAGAGAGAAATACAAACACCTGCAGACCTTCTTCACTGCTTATGAAGTGTTCTCCCTGCAGGTGGGGAACTGGGGGCTCAAACCTGGATCCTTGTGTGAGTCCATGTGTTTAGTACTATTTGCACTTAACCAGGTGCAAATAGCCCCCAATAACAAAGTCTTAACTCATTCCACCATCAATTCTAAGCTGTAGGAGAATGACCTAGGCCCGATTCTTGAAGATGGATACAGGTAGACAGGCATTAAAAGGCAGAAGGGACTATCAAGGCTGCAGCTCCTCACCCCCCAGTATGGCTGCCTAGGATATACCCAAAGCAAATGGCCTGATTCTAAGAGCTCAGCAGGCCATGACTCTTTTTTTTTTTTTTTTTTTTACTTACTAAAGTACCACTACTCTGGACCTACTTTTTCAGATAGGAGAGAAATAGAGACAGAAGAGAGAGGCAAAGATAACAAAGCACTGAAGCTTCCTTCAGTGTGGTGGAGGTCTAGCTCAAGCCTGAACTTCATGCATGGCAAAACAGATGCACTACCAAGGTGAGCTATCTATTGGGGGAGAAGGTTTGGTTACTGAGAACAGAGTGAGCTAAGAAGCCTGGAAGAATGAAGAGTTTATGCAATGCTTAAAGTATAAGTGGTGTGTGTATGTGTATGTGTGTGTGTGTGTGTCTTTATGTGTGTGTGTGTGTGTGTGTGAGAGAGAGAGAGAGAGAGAGAGAGAGAGGAGAAGATGTTGTTTTTGGCTTGTTGTCCTGCATCCACAGCTCAAAAACACAGAAGCTGGGATGATGAATGATGGAAAATTAACATTTTCATTCTCTTGAAGATATGAAATTTGAGTCTCCATCAAAAGAAATGCATTTTGCTGGAGGCAGATGCCTCTGACTTGAATGTTATTGGGTACCTTTGTGTTTCTAGAAGAAACTTGGGAGGAGTGAGGGTGTGGTTCAACTCGGGAGTCTGGGAGAAATTGAGCCTGTGGGGGCTTTACAGAGTAGGAGAGAAACACAGGAACATAGAGTAAATACAGGAACATAGAGCTTCCAGGGCAGGGGTTGTTCATTCAATATTTCTAGAGTAGGGAACCATTCATAACCGAGCTCTATGATCCTCAATCCTTGATGAGTTGAAGAATCTCTTGGTAGTTCCAGAAACTGTAGTTCTCAAACTTTATTGTGCATAAGCAGTGCCTGAGGAGATTTTTTCTTTTTCTTTTTTCCAGAAATCATAGGGGTCTTATGTTGATTATTATCATCATCATCATTGTCGGCTTTCTGGCTGGGTGATCTCCAGCAGGAAGGCAAGTGATCTGTTCTCTCTTGCTCGCTCAAGGGAAGAAACGAAACAAAGACACCGGGGAGACTTAAGCGTGCTCAGATCTCATTTATTGGCAGGTGGACATGAGTTTAAATAGAAAACCAAACAAAGAACATATTTAAAACATGTCAGGAATTACAAAGGTCAGCTTACCCCTATGGTAGGGGGCTGGTATGACAGGAATTTATGAAATACATAAAGGTCAAGACAATTATTCTCCATGATGCAAGCAACTTAATTATCCAAAGCTATTTGAGAGCAACATAGGGGTTAAGTCAGCAGGGTGAGATAGGGTAAAGATAAACAGAGCATGGTAGGTATCAAAGCTATAAGGAAATAAAGTTTGGTGCTTCACTGGCTTTTGTCAGAGAGGTGTGTGACAGAGTATACTTTCTCTAGTGTTCAGAAGTGGGGTGGTTGTGTGAACTCTGGATGATTATGTGAACTTTGACTGAACTGTAAGGCAGGCAGCCATGTGGCCTGCAGTTAATGGAGAAGGGTATTGAGGTTTCTGTGTGCTTGAGAGTCAAGAAGGGAAGAATTTAGTCTGAGAGACGGTTTCTCCCCTTTGCTCACCTCGGTTGAGAGAGACTAACAAGAGGGTATCTTCTCAGACCTCCATCCAAGGATGGGGGGAGTTCTTCCTAAGCTGTATCAAGCTTACACATAGCCCCACACATCATCATCATCATCATTATTGTCATTAGGGTTATCTGTCAGGAGTCAGGCTGTAGCGCAGCAGCTTAAGCGCAAGTGGCACAAAACACAAGGACTGGCATAAGGATCCCGGTTCGAGCCCTGACTCCCCACCTGCAGGGGAGTCGCTTCACAAGTGGTGAAGCAGGTCTGCAGGTGTATATCTTTTTCTCCCCCTCTCTATCTTCCCTCTCCTCTCTCCATTTCTCTCTGTCCTATCCAACAACAATGACAATAATAATAACTACAACAGTAAAACAACAAGGGCAACAAAAGGGAATAAATAAAATAAATATTTTTTAAAAAGGGTTATCTGTCTCAGTGTCTACACAATAAACAAACTGCTCCTGGAGGCCTTTTTTCATTTTTAATTTTATTTAACAGTACAGGGAGAAATAGAGAGGATGGTGATGGGCTAGTAGAGAGGAAGAGAGGCAGAGAGACACCCACAACACTACATCATTATTTGTGAAGCTTCCCCCCTGTAGATGGGAACTAGGGGCGAACCAAGGTCCTTGCACATAGTAATCTGTATGCTCAACTGGGTGTGTCACCTCCAGGCCTTTGGTCTTGTGGTTTTTAAGCAATAATTTAGAAGAAACATGCTTTTATGCAGACATTTTTTCATTACTAGGATGGCTAACTGGGCCCCACAAATAGGTGTTGTGACTGCCTGGTTGAACTTCATCTTGCTCCATATATATATACCCAACCAGGACGGAATGAAAGTCTTCGGAGAGGAACGCTATCAATCCATTGAGATCCACTAGAGGTGAAATTTTTCACATTTCCATCAATATCCTCCACCAAAAGCCCTCCAGGAACATACCAGTAACAGAACAGGTTGGCTTATGACTTGCTGTAGTGAGGAAGAATATGTATCTTGAGAACTATAAGGTATCTCACAAAAGCACAGAATAAGAAACAGATAAAAGGTTTAGGTTTTTTTTAAAAAAATAACTTTTATTTATAAAAAGGAAACACTCAGGAGTTGGGTGGTAGCACAGTGGGTTACGCCCACATGGCACAAAGCTCAAGGACCAGTGTAAGGATCCCGGTTAGAGCCCCTGGCTCCCCATTTGTAGGGGAGTCACTTTACAGGCAGTGAAGCAGGTCTGCAGGTGTCTATCTTTATCTCCCCCTCTCTGTCTTCCCCTCCTCTCTCCATTACTCTCTGTCCTATCTAACAAGGATGACATCATCAACGACAACAATAATAACTACAACAATAATGAAAAACAACAAGGGCAACAAAAAGGGAAAATAAATAAATTTTTTTTTAAAAAAAGGAAACATTGATATAAAACCATAGGATAAGAGATAACAATTCCCACCACCAGAACTCCATATCCCATCCCCTCCCCTGAGAACTTTCCTATTCTTTAAGCCTGTGGGAGTATGAACAATGAGTGGGTGCAGAAGGTGGAAGGTCTTGCTTCTGTAATTGCTTCCCCTCTGAACATGGGCATTTACAGGCCAATCCATACTCCCAGCCTGTCTCTCTATCCCTAGTGAGGCAGGGCTCTGAATAAGCGGGGCTCTAGGACATATTGGTAGGGCCGTCTGCCCAGGGTAGTCTGGTTGGCATCTTGGTAGCATCTGGAACCTGGTGGCTAAAAATAGAGTTAACATATAAAGCAAAACAAAGTATTGACTAATAATGAACCTAAAGGCTGGAATATTGCAAATGAAGAACCTGCCTCACTAGGGAAAGAGAGAGGCAGGCTGGGAGTATGGATCAACCTGTCAATGCCCATGTTCAGTGGAGAAGCAATTACAGAAGACAGACCATCCACCTTCTGCATCCCACAATGACCTGGGATCCATACTCCCAGAGAGTTAAAGAATAGGAAAGATGTCATGGTAGGGGATGGGATACAGAGTTTTGGTGGTGGGAATTATGTAGAGTTGTACCCCTCTTATCCTATGGTTTTGTTAGTGTTTCCTTTTTATAAAAAAAAAAAGAAAAAAAACAGGTTGGGGGTATGGAATGACCTGCCAACACCCATGTCCATCAGAAAAGCAATTACAGAAGCCAGAATTTCCACTTTTTGCACCCCATAAGTCACTTTTACCCAGTGGGGTAAGTGAGATGGAAAGATGACTAAAGATCTCTGGACTTCAATTCCATCAGGACCTAGAGAAAGAAGCGGGGCAGGGGGAGGAGGAAAAGAAAGACACTTAGAAGTAGTAGGTGTTACTTAGAAAGAAAGAGAAGGCAGAATAAAAAAATGGGAAAATATATATAAATATAGATAGATAATTATAGAAATAATAGTCAACCTATATATATTTTTAAAATTTTATATTTATTTATTCCCATTTGTTGCCTTTGTTATTTTATTGTTGTAGTTATTATTGATGTCACTGTTGTTGGATAGGACAGCGAGAAATGGAGAGAGGAGGGGAAGACAGAGAGAAGGAGAGAAAGAGAGACACCTGCAGACCTGCTTCACCTCCTGTGAAGGGACTCCCCTGCAGGTGGGGAGCCGGGGACTCGAACTGGGATCCTCATGCCGGTCTTCGTGATTTCGCGCCACCTGCACTTAACCCACTGCACTACCGTCCGACTCCCAACCCATATTTTTAATCTTGGGAGGACTAATACAGTTTTCAATGGAGAGAATGGGAACACAGAACTCTGGTGTTGAGAAAGGTGTACAATTATACCCCTTATCTTATAATTTTGTAAATCATTATTAAATCACTAGATAATCTGTTGTCTTAGATTATTTAGGGAAGGCCCAAGGAAGCAGGAATTCACTAATGGTTAAGTGCTGTCAGAAAGCAGGGCAATTCTATATGGGGCCTTGTAATCAATATAATGTGAAGGGAGGACAAAAGGCCAAGGTGCAGTTGATTGGAAAGTAGTGATTATGCATGATAGCTGAGTGAGGGGTATTTGACATTTTGTGGTTGGAACAAAGTTCATGTTTTGTCTTTATTCAGACATAATTATGAAAAAAACCTTTTATTATTTTCTCTTCTCTCTCTCTCTCTCTCTCTCTCTCTCTCTCTCTTTTCGTCTTGATCTATCATGGTCCCAGGTGACACTGTTTGAGGCTAGAGTTCTGTGAAATTGTTTATATTCAACAAGAGAGCACCAATGACAGTTCTAAGTCATCAGAGGCTGCATTTCTCTTCCCCACCATGCTTCCTCGCCCCTCCACAAGGGAACTGGGTGGTTTGTGTACTGCTCAATGGAAGAACAATAGCAGCCAGTACCTTTGCCTCCCAGTCCCAAGCTACTCTAATTTCCCAGTGCAGTTCCAGGCATTGAAACTTGCTATGGATTTCCCCTTCCATTCTCTTATTGGCTGCTCATCTTATTAATAGTAAAGAGCTGCCCCATTCTGTTATGTTACAGCCTGATTTCATCTTGCTGCTCTGCTATTGTGTTGCTATAGACTTGTATGATGAGAGAGAACCTAAGTAACTCTCATCCTACATTACTACTCTCACCCAACATAGTGTTAAGAGGTGGTGAATGGTGTGTAAGCTGTGAAGGTTCATGTTGTTTCTAGTGTTGATATGGGTAATGATGGTGCTCACTTTAATAGCATCAGTGACTGCAATGAGAGTATAAGGTTGGTGGTGATGAAGGAGAAGGTGGTGAGAGTGGTGCTGGTGATGCTGTTGGTGGTGGCTATGGTGATGATAACAGTGCTGGGGAATATGGTGACGGAAATTGTGGCTGTCACAGTGATGACAAGAGTGATGATTATGATAAAGATGAGTTTGTAGATTGAAAGCTCTAAGGTCCTCTCCTAGTGTTCATGGAATCATCTCAGAGAGTTTATTAAGTTGTTGCCTTCTTTCTTTAGGCAAGGAAGCTCTAAATCAACTAAGGTTGTTCATGGGCAGACAGTCAGCCCTGTTCCCAGGCCCATGGAAAGGAGATGCAGATGGCTGGCTTATGGGTACCAACAGCTGTGAGGCCCCTGGGGAGAATCTAGAGACCTGTCTCTGACAAGGCGTATCATATACAGGTAAGGCCAAGAGTGACTGCGGGATAGATTCCCTGGAACTCACAGAGGTGTCCCACAGGGCTGAAGTATACAGAGCAGATGATACAGACCAGAATACTAAGAAGCACAGATTCAGGAAAGTTGGATGAGTTAAAACTCAAGGAATAAGCAGGAAGGTAGTGACAGGGATAACAGCCTGGGCTAGAATGGAATCACCTGAGTCCAAAGGACACTGACTCCTGGTCAAGAACTGCCTGCTACAGACAGTTGGATTCCCTGGTAGTGAGAACTGGATTCCCAGGCAGGCACTGCAAACATATTACATGATTTTTCCCCACCTTGGCACACTCAGGATTTGAAATCATAAAGCTCAGGGGTACTGAGGGGGTGGACAGATCACCAGAAATTTATGGGTCATGCTTTTTACCTTCCAAATGCTTGCCCCCTGGGAGTCATAATTGCCCAAATAAAGACTGTTCAGTACTCGTCAGGGCTCAGTGAAACCATGAACCACTCTTGATCTTCCCAAGAGAGAGATTTAAAATAGGAAACTGGTTATGTGAGTGTTGAGATAGTTGAAACCCAAACAGTAGGGAAACACAGCAGAAGTCAGATAGTCACTGTAATCCTTAAGATTGAATGGACAGCAACAATGTTATAATCAGAGAACAGATTCCATATCTCTTTGACAAGAGATAGAAATCACAGTAGAGGTACAAATACCTTGAATACATACATTAAAACAAAACGAAGGAGGGAGAAATGCCACAGCTACTCACTTTTCTTATTTGTAGTATCTCCCTTTTCCTCCTATTGGCTGGCCCTAGTAAAAGGTCAGCTGGCAAAACAGACTGGACAATACAGCCTACCAATGATCAGGAAGTACATCTGAAAGCAAATAGGCATTGCCTACTCTATTTCCCAACCACAAAAAGTGGAATGATACTTTAAGGTCTTGGGGACCTCAATGGTCAGTACCTCTTCTGTTTCCTCTGCCTTCTTTAGGTTTTCCTGAGAGATAAATACAGGATTCAAACAGATGAGACCCAAATAATGGCTTTAATACTTTCACTGCTACATTCGTGCTACTGTGGCACAAACAGCTCTCAGACAGGCGGGTTTGCTGACACTTCATGTTTGAATTTGACAAGAGTTACTCCAAGTCTCAGGCAAAGTTAGACATCTGCAATCCAACCCCCATCCCAGGATGGGAAGAAATAGGAAATATGTGCTTCCTCTCATCAAGAATATTCCCAAAGTGGGGAACACTAACTGTCAATAGAAAAATTGTTTCCTCCCCAGGACAGTAACGACAGAAGCAATGGAGGGAAGAGAGACTTGTTCTCCTACTGGCATTCCCTCCATTATGCAACCAGAAACTAGATGGTATGAAATTAGAGCATCCAGTTGAGAGTGCTGAATTGATGCTATAATATTTTTGTCAAGTGGTCAAGCAACCTCTCTTGGAAATGGTCACTGATGGGAACTCAACACCATCTAAACAGCCCATTCTATCATCACACAGTTCTGGTGAGCAAAGTGTTCTTCATATTAGTCTGAAACTCCCCTGTCATTTATATTTCTCCCCCTGGGACTTCAAATAATACTTCCAATCTTCCTTCAACAAGAATAAAATGTTGAGATGTACTTGATGACAACAGATACATTATCCCAGTTCCTCTCTAAATTCTCCAGATTAAATACCTCAGTTCTGATTTTTTGATATTCACAATTTTACAATCATTCAACACCCAGTCTCTTCTTTCTGGAAAACTGAGTTGGTCAATGTCCCTTTTTAAGATGTGCTTTCCAGAACCAATCACATCAAGAAATGATCATATCATCCCAACCACCCAATTGATGTTTAGTGCCCTTTACAATATAGGGAGTTTATATTTTCTTTTCTCTTCTTTTCTTTCTTTCTTTTTCTTTTTTCCTTTCCTTTCCTTTTATTTTATTTTTGCCAGAGCACTGATCAGCTCTGGCTTATCATGGTGTGGGGGAATTGAACCTGGGATCTGGGAACCTCAGGCATGAGAATCTATTTGCATAACCATTATGCTATCCCTCCCACTCTGGAGTTTGTATTTTCTTTTTTTCCTTTCTTTATTTATAAAAAGGAAACACTGACAAAACCATAGGATAAGAGGGGTACAATTCCACACAATTCCCACTACCAGAACTCCATATGCCATCCCCTCCACTGGTAGACTTCCTATTCTTTAACCCTCTGGAAGTATGGACCCAGGGTCATTGTGGGAGGCAGAAGGTGGAAGGTCTGGCTTCTGTAATTGCTTCCCCACTGAACATGGGCATTAACAGGTCGATCCATCCTCCTAGCCTGTCTCTCTCTGTCCCTAGTGGGGTGGGGCTCTGAGAAAGTGGAGTTCCAGGACACATTGGTGGGATTGTCTATCCAGGGAAGTCTGAGTTTATATTTTCTATGGCCATTCTTACCCATTGAGATGGAGGCAATTGTTCTCATCTGAAGTTAGGAAAACTGCAGTTCAGAGAAGGTGTGACTTTCCCAGGATAACATAGAAAGCAATCAGTTCAGGTTTGCCAGGATACAAAGTCTAGGTTTACTATCCTATGACACACTAGTCCCAACATTAAAATACAAAACAACGAGAAAACACTTGATGACCTCAGGGCAGAAGAAACACTGAAGTGGAAGAAAAATTATGGCTCAGGATCCACAAGAGATAAGAGAAAGGTGAGATTTTTACCAAAAGCTAAGCTTTGGTTTTCACTGCTTAAAAGCAAGTGTATTCAAGGAAACAGGTACTGGTGAGAAGAAAATGAATATATTCTGGTTCTAGTAGCCAGAGAAGACGACATTTATGTGTCTCCAAAAACTACCTCTCATTTCAGACAGTACTTTTTTTTTTTTTTAAAGACTCTCCTGCCTGAGGCTTTGAGGCCTCGGGTTCAATCCCCAGCACCACCATCAGCCAGAGCTGAGCAGGGCTCTGGTGTCTCTTTCTGTATCATTCCATATATCTCTCTTTTTACCTTAAATATTATTTATTTATTTTGATTGATTATTGGATAGAGACAGATAAAAATCAAGAGTGAAGGAGGAGATAGAAAGGGAGACAGAGAGACACCTGCAGACCTGCAGACCACTCATGAAATTTCCCCCTATAGGTGGGGAGCAGAGGCTCGAACCTGCATCCCTGTACACTGTAAGGTGTGCACTTAACCAAGTATGCCACTGCCTGGCCCTCCATATGTAACTCTCTCATATAATAAATTAAATATTAAAAAAAGAAATCAACCAAAAGGTGATAGTGTACCCAGCTGAGCACACACCACCAAGCACAAAGACTCAGGTTCGAGCCCCTGCTCCCCACCTACAAGGGGGATGCTTTACAAGTGGTGAAGCAGGCTCTCTCCTCATTTCCCCCTCCCCTCTGAATACCTGTCAGACAGTGCTCTTAAGGATAAGGACTCAGGAGGCTGGGAGGTGGAAGGGTTACAGGTGAACAGAAGTGACTTACAAACTGGTGTCAGGCCATTTTGTGGTCTGATTGGTGCTGGTGGGATTTTTATCACGGTTGTCTCTGGTCTTCTTAGGAAGTCTCTTTTTAAGATATGGATCTACTAGACATGGATAATCTGGCAGCAAGTTGCAGTAGAGTATGTGGGAGTTCCTATAGTTTATAGTGTACATAATCTCAGGGTCTGTCTGTCCCACAAGAAATCTCTGTCAGTTTCCTCAAGGTCAATTCCTGGAATTCTTTATTACTATTACTACTACTACTACTACTACTACTACTACTACTACTACTATTACTATTTCCAGAGCATTCCGCAGGTCTGGCTTATGATGTGTAAGAGACTGAATCTGGTATTTTAGAACCTCAGGCATGAGAGTCAGTTTGTATAACCATTATGCTATCTACCCACTCCTCATCCCTCTTTTTTTTTAAACTCCTGGAATTGCTAAATAAGCAAGGTTATTTTCCCTGCAAGTTGAATTTTATTTTAGTCATGGATTACAACAAGTCAACATTAAACTGCAAAGCGTAAGCCTTTGTTTCATGAAGTGGAATCTCTCTTACTCTGTTACAAGGGTAAGAGGGGCCCTGAACCCTGGATGTTCCTCCGTGTGGACATGAACGCTGTGCCTTGTGACTCTGCCCTTCCAGTCAACATAGTGGCCCTCCTCTCTAGAAAACCCAGCAGACAAGGTGTACACACAGTCTTGTCTCCTGGCTCCTCACTAACAGGAAGCCCTCAGAACACAAAACTGTAACTTTCTCATGTTTATTTTAATGTGTTTTAGGCAAATAGCTCCAGTAGAAATGCTCATCTCTGACAGTAGCTGAATAAAGCCCTCAGCTGTTCCCAGTGCCTGAGATAAAAAGGAAATCACATGTTAATAATTCATCAGAGGTGTGTGTGTGTGTGTGTGTGTGTACCTGAGAGTAAGTCTCATATTTCTCATTTATAGGCTTCTGATACCATCCGACAGAAATCCATTCTTAAGTGAAATATTGATAGGTTTATTCTGCAATCTTAAGCGTGTCTCCTAAATTGCTGCAATTAAAGTGAGCAAAGAGGGGTGGCAATAGAGAGAAGAGGCCAGACCGCATGCTGGCTGGACACACACACACACACACACACACACACACACACACACACACACACACTGACTGTGATTAATAGTCAGTTGCATTGAACAGTGTTGATGGCTGAATTCCCAAAGCACAGTCATAGAAAGGAAGCTCCTGCTCCTGCTCCTGCTCTCACATCAGAGGCCTTTCTCACAAGCTTTGAATCTGGGCTCCAGGGCAGGGCAGACAGCATAATGGTTATGAAAAACACTTCCATGCCTGAGGTTCAGATGCCCCAAGTTCAACCTACACCACCACCACAAACTAGAGCTGAGCAGTACTCTGGTTAAAACAATAACAAACAAACAAAAATCACCTGAATCTAAACTCTCCAATGAACACATCATTCCAAAGGTCACATCTGCTCTCCACCTGTGGCTTAGCTGATCCGACAAACAGAGAATAGTGAGTATCAAGTTTTTAAGACAAAATTATGCCTATCCAGGTGGAAAGCCGTAGCTCCTCTCTTAGGAGAGATAGCCAGGTACTCTGCACATGTGACCCATGCTATTGGATATAACATATTAGAGGTTGGAGGTGGTCCATGGAAGTAAGAGATTGGGAGGTGAGCGAGCAGGACTAGAAATGTGGCCAAAGTAGGAAAACAATTAAGAGTGGGAAACACATGGAAGGAATGGAAGACTCATGTTCTCTTCAAAATAAAATTTACAGGCCTATGAGAGTGTGCAGATATGAGAAGGCCTCGGTTTTGCCTTGGAGGGAATGGTGTGGGGTGGATTCAGAGTAGTTTCCTTCTTGTCTTCTGTTATTGCTTTTTCCTTTTTTGTGCCCTCCTCCCCACTTCCTCTTTCCTTCTTCCTCCTTTTCTCCTGTTTCCACTGTTTCTCCTTCTCATTCTATCTTCTTTAGTCATTCTTTTCTCAGAAAGAATGAGAAGCAATGGCAACCATCAGGAGAACTTCATTGTTTTCAAGCCTTATTATTATTATTATTATCATCATCATCATCATTATTTACCAAAGCACTGTTCAACTCTTCCAAGAATTGAACCTGGAGTTTTTGTTGCCTCAGGCATAAAGATCTATGTGCTTAGACCATTGTGTTATATCCCACCCCACACTCTCTTCCCCACTCCCAGACCCAGAAAGGCTTCAGTTAGTGCTAGAGAGATGGCTTAGGTGCTGGGCTAAGTTCACATATTACAATGCTCAAGGACCCAGGCTCAAACCTCTAGTCCTCACTAGCAGGGGGAAACCTTTGTGAGTGGTGAATCAGGGCAGCAGGTCTCTGTCTCTTCCTGTATCACCCTTGGCTGTCTTTATCAAATAAACAAAGGCACTCTCTTTTTAAATTTAAAAGAGATAGCTCAGACCAGAAGCCCCAGCTTTAAACACTGGCACCACCTTATGCCAGAGTTGATGAGTGATTTGATCTCTCTCTCCCTCCACTCTGATATGCTTCCTCTCTGCCTCTCTCTCTCTCTCTCTCTCTCTCTCTCTCTCTCTCTCTCATAATTAACTATTTTAAAAGTCTAAAAAAGAAAAGTTTTAATTAACCTTAAACTGACAACTGTGGCTCTGGCTCCAGCTACTTCCCTAGCACTGTATGTCCTCTCAGCAGGTAATTTCAAAAAGTAAGATAGTGCCATTCCATTTTGTTTATCAGAGATTAACATATTAATAGGGAGGTGATTATGCTTGAGCCCAGACTCCCAGTCTGCCAGTAGCAGCCTCCTGGGATGCCCCCTAAAGGATGGGTTTGCCATACCAACTTAGGGGTCTGATATTCATTCCTGAGAAGTTGTATGCCACAGAACCCCTATTCCAGAGACTTTCTCTCTGAGAATGCTCTGTCACTAAAGATAAGAATGAGAGAAGGAGAGCTGCAGGCTAAGTGTGTAAGTGAGGAAAATGGAGAAATAGAAACAGCCATTGGCATGATCATAGAGAGCAATTGTGAATGAAAGATTTTCAGCATCTGACATAGAAGAAAAAAGCAGATGGAAGGTTATTGCCTTTTGGATTGCGAGTGTAGAGAAGAGTGGAGAGAAGGGATAATAGAAAAAAAAGTAGAACTGGAGAGGGAAAATTTTTTCTGGTGAGGTGGTAAGTCATTTTAAAATACGTATTTATTGAAAAGTGCCTGAGAGAAGTGAGAGGGGAGAGTGAGATAGAGAGGATGAGAGAAATAGAGACACCTGCGATCTGCTTCACCACATGTGAAGCTCCCTCCTGACCCGCAAATGTGAGAATGTGGGGCTTCAGCTAGGGTCCTTGTATTTTACCAGGTGTACCTGCACCCAGCCCTGGGGTGATGATCATGTGCATGAAGTCATTCATCCAATTATTTATTATTTATCAATTATTTACTGTAAATGAACATTATATGCTCCTTTTCATCTAATGTATAACCAAAGTCAGGACAAGTCTCAAAAAAAACAGTCCTTAAGGACTGATACCAGACAGGGAGAAAAAACAAACAAACATTGTGCCAGACTATGTTCCTATATCTGATCAGTACATAGTAGTTGCTTCAAAGTTATTGTGGCAAAGGCAGAGCATTCTACCTGCTGATCAAAATACGGGGAGGTTAGACCCTGAGCTAGAAGTTGTGATCTAGAGACTATAAACAAAAATGTGTCTCCTTCATTTGTCAGTTCACTACAGACCAATATCTCTGATGAACATAGATGCGAAAATATTGAATAAGATCCTGGCCAATTGGGTACAGCAGTATATCAAAAAGATTGTTCATCATGACCAAGTGGGATTTATCCCAGGAATGCAAGGCTGGTTCAACATATGTAAGTCAATCTATGTCATTCACCACATCAATAAAAGCAAAACCAAAATCCACATGATTATTTCAATAGATGCAGAGAAAACCTTTGACAAAATCCAACACCCATTCATGCTCAAAACTCTACAAAAAATGGGAATAGATGGGAAATTCCTCAAGATAGTGGAGTCCATATATAGCAGACCTACAGCCAACATCATACTCAATGCACAGAAGCTGGAAGCATGTCCCCTCAGATCAGGGACTAGACAGGGCTGTCCACTATGACTGTTACTCTTCAACATAGTATTGGAAGTTCTTGACATAGCAATCAGGCAAGAGAAATAAATCAAAGGAATACAGATTGGAAGGGAAGAAGTCAAGCTCTCACTATTTGCAGATGATGTGATAGTATACATAGAAAAACCTAAAGAATCCAGCAGAAAACTACTGGAAATTATTAGGCAATATAGGAAGGTGTCAGGCTACAAAATCAATGTACAAAAATCAGTGGCATTTCTTTATGCAAACACTAAATCTGAGAAGAGGATACACAGAAATCACTCCCATTCACTGTTGCAGCAAAATCAATAAAATACCTAGGAATAAAGCTGACCAAAGAAGACTTGAATACTGAAAACTATGAGTCACTATTCAAGGAAATAGAGACTGATACCAAGAAATGGAAAGACATCCCATGCTCATGGATTGGAAGAATAAATATCATCAAAATGAATATTCTCCCCAGAGCCATATACAAATTTAATGTGATACCCATTAAAGTTTCACCAAGCTTCTTTAAGAGAATATAACAAAAACTACAATCATTTATCTGGAACCAGAAAACACCTAAAATTGACAAAACAATCTTGAGGAAAAGAAACAGAAATGAAGGCATCACCCTCCCAAACCTCAAACTATATTATAAGACAATCATCATCAAAACAGCATGGTACTGGAACAAAAATAGGCACACAGACCAGTGGAACAGAATTGAAATCCCATAAATAAACACCCACACCTATGGACATCAAAAATGATTCTAGTTTCAGGTCAGGGTTTGGGGATTATGAAGGGTAGTGAATCAGTGAGAGGAGAAGGGTCCAGTTGCACTATCAACTGAGTGGGTAATCCTAGTGGCTTTCCAGTTACTCAGAAATGATTCACCAATATTTTCTAAGTTTATCTCTTATAAAACTCCAGAATACCATCATTATGCAGTGGAGTATGGGGAACTAGAAACTAGAGATAACATCCTAAATCAAAACCTCAATGAGAAATGCAAAGTAGAATTTGACCGAGTTTGAAGTATTTCACTAAAGTAAAAATCTCTGGATGGAGGGTGAGGGTAGATTTTCAGCTTCACTATAAGGGGTGGGGGTAGGGACACAGACCTTGGTGGCAGGAATGGTGCTAATATAAACTCCTATTAACTTACAGTCTTATAAATCACTAATTTAATTTAATAAATATGAGATGGGGGAAATAGATGGGATGTTTGAAACTTTTGATGCATAGGCCCCAGTTCTGAGTATATTTTCCTTCAATCTAAGTACTTAAGGTCTCAAATTGGTAACCTGACTGAATTTTAACGGTGGGTTTAAAATGTTAATATATTTATAACAATGACTATTTCTTTAAATATTAAATCACCTATAATCTTAGATCAGGGTGACGAGAAGCAACTGGTTGTGACACTATATAAGATACAGCTATATATAAATAACATTGAAGGACATAAATCATGGTGAGGTAGTGTATGATACAGCAAATCCTAACCATGGATTTTCAAAGTAAACCAAATTCCCAAATAACTTGGTCACAATAATAACTGTATATTGCCTTCTTAAACTCTAAGACTGTAGGAAGCTTCCCTATTCTCTATAAAGCCTATATTTCTCCCAGTCCTGGAACCTCTGGGGCATGGCTCATCTTCCTGCACACTCCACTCGATCCATACCATTTGATACTGCATCTGCTGAGCTCAGGCTAATCAGTGAAACCAGTACCACCTCAACACATTTCGCTTTGGACTATATCCAGAGACATCAGGCATGGAATGCCAGCCCCTTCACCTCCAGTTCTCTGGTGAGACTATTCCTAGCTCATAGGACACTTCAATTCCGTTTTGGGTGGTGTGCTTCTTAACAAAGCCACAGAACCTTGATATAGGACCCATGAGACAGAGCCATGTGCACATGTATCCATAAATTAGGGGTCAATGTATACCTTAATGTAAAATTGTGCAATAGTTTGCAATGACTCAGTAAGTGCAGCAAGCAAGTAGAAAGACATAAAAAAAAGATACCATAAAGTACTTAATCAAAGAGTTTCTACTTATACCTCACCCACTTCTATTTCACTTCCCTCAGTCACTCCAAAGCTAGTATTGTCAAACAAGATAAGGACTATAAAAGCTGGATAAGGGGCAAGAGATCAGCACACTTTAATGATGGCTGCTTTGGTCACTGCCAGTCCACCCCATCACCTAGGGCCCTAGTCAGGGAATCCTAGGATTCCCACATAAACATGATGAGTCTAGACCTCTAACATATCCCTCTCTCTACTGTCACTGGTAATTTCCATTAGGAACAACATAGTGGACCCTCTTGTTGGCCTATCCAACACCTTTCCCTCAGTGTGGGTCCATAATGGTGGGGATTGCCCTATCCTCCAAAGGGAGGTTGGTTCAACATACTCTGCCACTCAAGGAAGATGGGTCCTGCCATGAATGCAGCTTAGAATATTCCTAGCTATGACCATAGATACAAATTCAGGCCTACAGAGAAGCAGAGGTTACACAGGCTCTTGTGCTGAATATGGGCCCCAGAACATATTGATGAGGTTTACAGTTAATAATATTTATATATTTTCTCCATATTTGGGTGCTATTCTCTTGCCTGATGCAGCTTCTAGTCCTATTTCCAACTATGACACCATCTACACAAGAAATATCTTTAGCCCCACTTGCATGTTAGCAATTGAGCTCAGGTAAAAATTAGTATAGTCCCTTTGAAATGGGCCCCCTGGAATATACTTAAAACAGACCTACTAGATTTTTCCAAAATGGAGACTCCAAATCTCACCAACTACAGTCTTACCTTTAGGTTGCTGATTATTAAACAAATTGTTCTGCTTTATATCTTAATGCTTTTTCAACCACCAAGTTGCAGATGCTACCATGATGCCAACCTGACATCCCTGGACAGACAACCTCATCAATGTGCCCTAGAATTCCACTTCTCCAGACCCCTGCCCTACTAGGGAAAGACATAAACGGGCTAGGGGTATGGATTGACATGCCAATGCCCACATTCAATGGAGGAGCAATTACAAAAACCAGACCTTCCACCTTCTGCACCTCATAATGATGCTGGGTCCATACTCCCAGAGGGATAAAGAATAGGAAAGCTTCCAGTGGAAGGGATGGGATGCAGAACTCTGGTGGTAGAAATTATGTGGAATTGTACCCCTGTTATCCTATGGTCTTGTCAATGATTATTAAATCAATAAAAATAATAAAAGGCCTCCCTGAATGGTAAGCTCCTACTTTATTTATCCCTCATATCAGGAGACAAGGCAAAGGGCAGCTTCCTACATTATTAATCAATGCCACTTGTGATGTGACAGGCTTCTATAGAAGGGGGGTAGAAGAAATAAGAAATATATCTGTACATCTGGAAAGCAAAATGGAATCTGCAATCCTTGCTAACAAACTGAAGCACAGAAGTTGAAGATCTGGTAGAGTTTACCAGATCTGGCTGCAAAACCCACCTCAGATTGCTTTGCCGTCTTTTACCTTTCCTGATGTGTTTGGAGTCTTTTTTTTTTTTTTTTTACCTCCTTTGTAAATGGCCATGGTCAGGCCTACTTTCTTACACTTTCTAAAGATTATTGTATTTATAGTGATGCTGGCACCATCCTGGTGCTGAAGAAGACTAATAAAAGGTATCACTGCTGTTACTATCGTGGACCACTTAGACAAGAGCTGCCCATGAGACCAGGCATAAGCAGGTGAGGCTTTTGAGAAATATTTGTTAATCTCAAATAAATAGCAATTTTTATTCCACCAATAAAATATATTTATCTGGAAACAGCAGCAAAAGGACAGTTTTTTAAGTGAAGCATCATTTTCCATCGGAAGGTATGTTGAGTCCTAGAGTTTTGAGCCAGTTCTGACTCTGTCTCTTTATCTCAATCTCTAATTCCATCTCTATCTCTCTCTTTCAGGTAGAGAAAGAGAGGAACAGAAGTGGAGGGAGAGAGTGAAGGATATCACAGCACAAAAGCTTCCTTCAATGTGCTGGAGTTAGGATTTGAACCTGGGTCAAGTGGCAATGAAACACACTATCTAAGTGAGCTAATTCTCCTGCCCTGTAAGTGGCTTATCTTCTAGTCTCCCCATATTAGTTAAATAGGGTTTCTGTACTCTGATATCACAGGAATAATCATAGCACAGGGAAAACCTTTACTTTTATTATTTTTAAAAAATATATTCCACTGTTAATCCACTTTAGTCACTTACTTGTGGACGAATAGGAATCAGCTAATATTTCCCAATTTATAGGACACAAAGGTTTAAAAATGTAAATTTAAAATGACAGGGCCTTCCTGTTATACCTACCTAGTTACAGCTTACTTGCTTATGTTCCAGCCTTCTTGTCTCCATTTGCAGAGCTGCCTGGAAGCTACTGTGTCACATCTGAATCCCTGAAAAGATATGCTGTGTATCTGTTCATTTTTGTTAAAGAAAAGTTTGTATTTTTCCTCTTCCCTTGGGGAATACACAGCTTGATACAAACCATTCATCATAACCTGCCCTCAGGGAACCCTGGTGTGAGGGGGGAGAGTCAAGCTTACACTGAGGGAGAGCTCACATCTGTTGAAGGGAATATAACTGAAGTCCTCAGACATATCCCAGCCTGAGAGAAAAAGAGGACAGAGGAAATAGCTTAAAGATTTGTTTGTTTGTTTGTTTGTTTGTTTTAATGAGAGAGAAAGAGCAGCTCAGTCTTTTTAAATTTTTGTTTATAAAATGGAAATAACTGACAAGATTATAGGATAAGAGGGATATATTTCCACACAATTATAATTATATAAAATATTTCCACCCCTAGAACTCTGTGTCCCTTCCCCTCCCCAGATAGCTTACCCATTCTTTATCCCTCTGGGAGTATGGACCATTATGGGATGCAGAAGGTGGAAGGTCTGGCTTCTGTAATTGTTTCCCCACTGAACATGGACATTGGCAGGTCAATCCATACTGCCAGCCTGTCTGTTTTTCCCTAGTGGGGCAGGTCTCTATGGAGGTGGGGTTCCAGGACACATGGTGGAGTCATCTGCCCAGGCTTATGGTGGTACCAGGAATCAAGCCTGGCACCTTTGGGGCTTTGGTCATGCAAGTCTAGTGTGCTATCTCTGGGTCTATCTCCCAGATACCAAGGAACCATTCAAAGGCTCTATAGGACCAGTAAAATAGCTCACTTGGATAGTGTGTTACCTGGTGATGTGCACAACTTGGGTTCATGCCCAGTCTCCACTGCATTGAAGGAGGTTTTGGTGTTTTGATCTCTTTTACTCTCTCTGTTGCTAACAGAAACAAAATACTTTATGTATGCCAAGCAGAGTTGAACCAACTGAGGACCAGACATTAGAGAAAGATGTGGCAAAGCCAAGGTCCAAAAAGAGGACAGGGGCCAGGCCACAATGTCACCTCACTTCACCCCTCCCCCAAACTTAAAAGTTTAGGTATAAGGAAGGCAGTGCATGGTCACAGACCCTTCAAAGAGCAATTAGTATTCTAAACATGAAATTAATTTGTCCTACACATATGAGGGCCTAGTAATTTGTTTCACTTTTAGTTTCTTTTTTTTTTTTTTGTCAGATAGAATTCATTTCCTACATGATTTTATGGTTGGATAGGATTCATTAGAAATTTCTCCCAACTGCTTCTCTTTTTTGAAAAAAGGGAAAAAGATTCTTCTTCAGCTGCATAGTCAGTGCTTGAGCTGTCCTTATCTATCTTTTGAATCCTCCTGCTAAGTCCCTGTTCCCACACAAGTGCATTGCTATAGCCTCAGGTTCTGCTTCTCAGTTTCATTTTAATTTCTTACTGTGAAGACCTAGGTACTGAAAATAGAGATGAATCCTACTGAAAACTCCAGCAATGGGACTCCTGATAACAAGATGGTAGAGAAATTCCACAACTCTGAGACTCCACCATGCCATTTACTGACATTGCAACCCATGTGATCTCAGAATAACACCTATCAATCATTTAACCCACATCTTGGACCAAGTGCTGGACAGATCACTGAACTTCCTTACCTGTTCTTCCTTCCATCTCTATCTATGACCATCTTAACACAGGATCACTAACACTGGACCTTCTTGCTGAACTGGTGCCTTGAAAAGACCCCTAAACTTCAGCCCTGCTCTATGAACAAGACTTCCTCAGCATTGATTGTAGTCTCTGCTTTGTCCTGTATCCTGTTTATTGCTATTTGCTGTACCCTCAGAACCAGATCCCTGAATTGTTTGTTGTATTTTTTTTTTTATTACCACCAGGGTGATTGCTGGGAGCTGATGCCTGCACAACAAATCCACTTCCCCCACCCATATGTTTTATCCAATTTCTCCCTTCCTTCCTTTATTTCTCCCCCCTTTTCTCTTTCAGAGAAAAATTAAGAAGGGATAGGTAGATAGAGGAGGATAGGTAGATGCAGGAGAGACCTGCAGTACTGCTTCATCACTTGTTAAGCTTCTTCCCCTGCAAGTGGGGACCAGGGGCTTGAATGTGGTCCTTGAGTATGGTAACACATGTTCAACCAGGTGCACCATCACCTGGCCCCTTCAGACCCCTGAATTTGTTCTCTTTGCCTTGAACTCTAAATAGGCAACAGTATTTTGTTCCTCCAGTGCTAGAACAATTGGATACTGATGATTAAGGGTTGAAAAGCAAACCACTTCTTACATTATAGTCATAGAGAAAGTGACTAGGGAGGAGCAGGTCCCACTTGTGATGGGCACAAACAGAAGGGGCAAGAGGAAAATCATGAAAGGGCTAAATCTTGGTTTCTGGGAGGTGTTCCTCCAGGTGATGCTCCAAGACCACCACACAGACCACTGCCTGATCTAAATCCCTCTTTTTTCTGAGCTCATATCCTACAACCCTGTGTCCCAATCATATATGTTCCAACGTATTCCCCTCTCAGGGCCTTTGTGCTTCCCAGGACAGAAACTATTTCGGCCAAGATAGGCTCCTTGATGGATTATAAACACAGGGCCTCCAGTCACCTGCATATTAGACAGTGCCTGGGATGCAAACATTTCTTCCTGGTTAGACAATTGAATAAGGGCTTGCAGTAGTCTCTGTCTTCTTAGATGCAGGGATTATAAAAGAAAAACTATCCCTGGGAGAAAACTGGAGAGAAAGCTGGGAGAGGCTGGGAGAAGTATCACCTTGCAGTGCTAGTCTGACCCTCTCATGCAGAATAGAGTGGGTAGAAAAGGTGGTTTGGGAAACACTTCAACAGCAGTGCTGGCTTAAGAAGTCAAGCCAATGAGACAACACCAATGCCTGGGCAGGGAAGTGGCAACCCCTCAGATAAAGTTCCCAAACCTCATCTTTCAGGAATGTATCTATCTTTATGAATCTGTTACATTTAATGTCACCAATGGCAAGTGTGGCCTTAACACCGCTGAAAAGGTGGACTGGGAGCCCAGTTAACAGTGTGGACTGTCAATATGTTCATATACCGACTGTAGACACATTCACTGCCCAGATACTGTTCAAACGGAAGTAGTGGCACCAGTGAAATAGCTCACTTGCATATTATACGGTTTTTCCATGTGCAGGACCCAGGTTCAAGCCTGGGTCCCACTATATTGAAGGAAGATTTGATAACATAGTCAATCTCTCTCTCTCTCTCTCACTCTCTCTCTCTCTCTCTCTTTCTCTCCTTCTCGGTTCCTATCTAAAAAAAAAAAAAGAAAAGAAAAGAAAGAGAAAAAAAGAAGAAAAAAAGGTGGAAGTTATGAAGGCAATGGCCTGTGCTTATAATCTACCAAGAACTGTAATGTAATTGAATCAGATTCAGTCTTGGGAAGTGCAAAGGTCCTGAGGCTCCAGTGTAGTCTGTTTTGTGTGATGAAGACTAAGAGGGTGAGGAAATGATTTTCTCTGCAGAGAGAGAGAGAGAGAGAGATCTTGGAAGTGCTTCTTTTTACTCACCACAAGCCAGACACTTGCCTCTAGAATGCTAGTATCAAAAGCCTATCCATGCCCAGTTTACTATCCATGCCCAGTTTACTATCCATGCCCAGTTTGACACCTTGTCAAGCATAGTGCCCCAGTTTTCCTACTGTGAGGCTGTCAGTGCTAGAGACTGATGTGGAACAACTCACTTTCTGAGGCCTTGGACAGAGAAGTTCAGTATCTCCTGAAGGAACATCCAGGGGCTTCCTCCTCTGGATTTGAAAGCTCTTAGGCTGTGTTTTCCTATCTCATGATTCCTCTGGGACACCATCCTGTCAGAATTCCTGTGACACAGGCTTGACTAGTTTACCATGAGGAAGTGGTCTCTGGGTCCCTACCAGCTGGGCATAGGCCAAATCAGGAGTTCAGAGGCCTCGGTACCAGTTGGTCCCAGCTCCCACAGCTCAATCTCGAGCCACAGGGACCTTTCAGCCCATGGAAGCCTTCAGCACTAGTGGAAGCTCAGAGGAGAAATGTCAACTGAAAACAACCAGCCATGAGCCTGGCTCCCCACAGACCTTCTTGCCAAGTGCCCTTCCTCCCTGCTTTTCTAGCTTCTCTGATCTTATGGTCTCTGGCAGCCTCACTGCTTCTGATGTCACTGTAATTTGCTGGTTACATAACTTGTGTCCTCACTGGGTGGTAAGTCTCACTCACTGGAGAGGCTCCAAATTAATAATATATTATTCATACCCTCTACAGTGTCTCTTCTCCAACAGTGTCAACAGAAAGAAATGCTACATACAAAGAAACAGAGAGAGAGAAATTGGCATGGATGGGAGCAAGTAGTGCATGAGAACTGAGGCCTTTGAAAGAAAGTCTCAGAGGGCAGGACACTCAGTGAGGCCTCTGATAGGACAGAACCATTCTGGGTGTCTATGAGGAAACCTTTTAAGGGCCAAGATCAACAGCTACAGAGATTTAAATAGAGTTTCCAACTCCTAATTATTGCCACCCCCCAAAATATGTATTTGTTTACTAATGAAAAACAGCACTGTGAGAGAGAACGAGAGCGTCATTCTGGCACATATGATAATGGAAATCAAACTCAGGACCTCATGCCAGGTGATCCAGATGCTGTACTCACTCTGCCACCTAGTTACACATTGCTGCTTCCTGTGCACTGACACGGGACTGGTAGAGGAGGCACAAAGAAGGATTCATGACTCTGCCCTTGAAGGGCTCCCATCTGAGAAGGAACACAGTTCTGCCCTCAGAAAGCTCCCTCTATATTTTTTAAAGCTCAGACCTTTCTCCCCCAGACTCTGGACATCCATTTGCTGTGCACAATGAGAGGAGATTCCTCTTTATCTTAGGCAGGAGAACACAGTCAATGTGGCACATACATCTAGATGTCTCCTCCAGAAGTGCAGCTCAGTCTCTGCTATCTGGAAGGCACCAGGCACCAGGCACCAGGAGGCACCAGGCACCAGGTCAGTTATCAGTCAGTGAATAAAATATCAAAGCAGCATCAGAAAACAGAGAAAGGCTGGGACCTGCTACCTCAGAATAGTTAGAAGAACCAAGAGGGGTGCTGGGAGGTGGTGCACCCAGTTGAGAGCACTGGACACTATGTGCAAAGACTCAGATTTAGGCCCCTGGTCCCCACCCGCACGGGGAAAGCTTCACAAACAGTGCTGCAGTGCTGCAAGTATCCCTCTGTTTCTCTCAATCTTCTTTATCTCCACATTTCCTCTCAATTTCTCTCTGTCATATGATGATGATAAAATAACAGACCTCCAGGAGCAGTGAGTTCATTGTGCAGGCAATAAAGCTGGTGTCACATATGTTCTTAGCAGCACAATTTGTAATAGCCAAAACCTGAAAGCAACCCAGGTGTTCAACAACAGATGAGTGGCTGAGCAAGTTGTGGTATATATACACAGTGGAATACTACTCAACTATTAAAAATGGCGACTTGACCATTTTCAGCTAATCTTGGATGGACCTTGAAAAATTCATGTTAAGTGAAATAAGCCAGAAACAGAAGGATGAATATCACTCTCAGGAAGAAGTTGAAAAACAAGATCAGAAGAGAAAACACAAGTAGAACCTGAACTGGAAATGGCGTATTGCACCAAAGTAAAAGACTCTGGGGTGGGTGGAGGGGGGATACAGGTCCAAAAAGGATGACAGAGGACCTAGTGTGGTTTTTATTATTATGTGGAAAACTGGGAAATGTTATGCATGTACAAACTATTGTATTTACTGTAGAATGTAAAAAATTAATTACCCAATAAATAAATTGGAAAAAAACTGGTGGCAATAAAATTAAGGAGGAGGAAGAGCAGAGGGAAGAGAAAAAGAAAAACCATAATACTGCTGTCTATCTGACCCAAGGCTGGAGTTGAGGAGGGAGGGCAGGGCTTACAGACTTGCTTGTAAATGCTACAATGTCACAGAGCTGAGCAGGAAGCTAAAGTTTCCAGCTGCATGTGGCAGACAGAACATATTCATCCAGCTCTGATCCCTCCCCAAAGTTGAAAATGTGAGTAAAGGAATAAAAATAGAGACAATTACCAGCTTGTAGAAAATTAAAATGGTGCAACAAAGAGAATTTATCAGAGATGACTGTTTTTTCCTAAACAGCATTTTTATTTTCACAAATACTAATGTAAACATCAGATATTTATTTTTAACCAAAAATTTGTTATAGGACTATATTGGAGACTAGGAAGGGTGGAGGGAGTGTGATTATGAAGCTGGAGGTGTGATAGGAGTAGCAGGAGAATGCTTAGTTCTCAAATTCCATAGTAGGAAGTCAACAGATGATGTCTCAAAGGGAACAAAAAATCATGAAAGAGCCAGTAGTAGGGAAATAAGACCAGAGAAAATAGCCAAAGTGTTGAAATTGTCCCTACAGAGAAAGGTTGTGCATGGAAGTCTGCAGCTGGACACTGCTTTGTTTGTATGTTCTTCTATTTGTCTGTTTTTACATTGTAAACTTATTGACAAGAGATGGAAAAATTGTTGACATGAACTGTGTGCCTATTTTGTGGTTCAAGCCTGAATCTCACTGCACTGGCGAAAATCTCCATGTTGTAATGCTGTTGTCTGTCTGTTTGTCTGCCTTTCTCTCTTTACTTCTATGAAAAAACAAAAAAAAAAAACCATCAGTCCAGAGAGATAAAGCCCTGGTGATAACAAAAAGTAAATAAATTAACTTATTTGACTTAAGTATACAATTAAAAATGTAAAAATAAAAAGAATGGATCCAGGCAGTGGTACACTTCGTAGAGCATACAAATCACCATGTATAAGGATCTAGGCTCAAGACTCTGGTCCTCACTAGTAGCAGGGGGAGCTTCACAAGTAGTGACACAGTGCTGTGGTGTTGCTCACCTTTATAATGTTCGTTTATTTATTTGTTATTTATTGGGTAGAGACAGAGAGAAATTGAGAGGAAAAGGGGAGATTGAGCAGGAGAGAGAAAAAGAGACACCTGATACACTACATTACCACTTGTGAAACTCCCCCCTTACTGGTGAGGACTAGGGAATTGAACCAGGATCCTTGTACATAGCAATATGTGCACTCAACCAGGTGTATCAACACCAAGCCCCCTCTCTCTAGCTTCCCATTCACTCTCAGTTTCTCTCTGTCCTATCAAGTAAAAAAATAGCAAAAGATACATATTAAAAATAAAAATAGGGAGTCAGGTGGTAGCGCAGTGGGTTAAGTGCAGGTGACAACAAAGCACAAGGACTGGTGTAAGGATCCTGGTTCTAGCATCTGGCTCTCCCCTTGCAGGGGAGTTGCTTCACAAGTGGTGAAGCAGGGAAGCAGGTCTGTAGGTGTCTATCTTTCTCTCCCCCTCTCTGTCTTCCCCTCCTCCCTCCATTTCTCTCTGTCCTATCTAACAATGACAACATCAGTAACAACAACAATAAAAAACAAGGGCAACAAAAGGGTAATAAATAAATAAATATTAAAAAACTTAAAAAATAGAATGGATTAATATATTTGTAATGTATAGTGGATGCTGTCACACCTTTGCTAAGTGGAGAACAAGTATCATAAAATATCAGAGCAGCACCAAAGCACAGAGAGAAGCTGGGACCTGTTACCTCAGTCTGGTTAGTGGAACTGAGAGTCCTACTCCTACTGTCCATCCTGCCTGAAAACTGCACTATGGGTGGAACAGGAGGAGCAGAGACACAGACAGTGACCAACTCTAAACTAATATTATCATTGCCAATAACAGACATTTTCAAAGTTGTCAATCTGCTGAATTGAATTTGAACTTCTGTTTTTTTAGGACTTTTATATTATCAAGGATAAAATGGATTTCTTTTTGTCCAGCCCTTAGCAGTCTAGAAAGTCCTTTAGTGTAACAGGTCTTTGAATATCATTGTTGTTGACAAAAATGGAATTTATTCCTGGCCAGGGCCCCTGTAAGCAGATTCTCCACCTGTCTGTGTGGGTCTCCCCTCACGTCCCAAAGCCGTGCATAGGAGATTCACTACTGAATCTCCATTGTCCCAGTGTGTGTGTGTGTGTGTGTGTGTGTGTGTGTGTGTGAGAGAGAGAGAGAGAGAGAGAGAGAGAGAGAGAGAGAGAGAGAGAGATGCCATGAGTTGGAAGGGTGCCTAGGCTGGGTCCTGCTTTGTACCTAAGCTGCCAGAATTGATTCCAGTAACTTAAGATCCTCAGTTGGAACAAGCAGATGAGAAGATGAGAAAATGAGTGGGAATGGGTAGGGATGCACTCCAGAGAGCCACATGTGCAAGAACCCAGGTTCAAGCTGTCCCCACCCACAGGAAGGAAATTTCAAAAGCAGTGGATCAGTATAACAGGTGCCTCTCCTCTCTCTCTCTCTCTCTCTCCTTTCCCTTGCTTTGTTTCTTAAATCTCACCTGTGAGTAAGCTTAGTCTCATCCTTGTCCTAATGGCTTATTTCATTTAGTATGACTCCCTCCAGCTCTATGCATGTTGTGGCAAAGCAAACGGTCTCATCTTTTTATACATTGCATATATACCGCAATGTCCTTTTCTATTCAATTGTCATTGGACACTTTATTTTTCCTAAAACTTGGCTATTGCATACAGCACAGATATGAACATACATGTGCATAAATCTCTTTGTCGATTAAGTTTTCATGTTCTTTGAATAAAAGCCTAGAAGAAGACTTATTATGTCATGTGACATTTTGAGGAACCTCCAGACTGTTTACTAGGAGGGATGGACGAATTTAGACTCCAGTCAACAGTGTAAAGAAAGACCTTAACTCTTGTTTATATCAGTAGACCAGTTGGCCAGTGGTAAAACTCTTCATTATATGTGATTTTGCTGAGTTGGTGTTTCATAGTTGGAAGCACTTCTTGGTCACTGCTTTTTGCACTGACCCCTTTGGCCTGGCCAATATTAGTTCTCATCTGTGGGCTGCACTTTGGCATGTGCTGAACATTAAGCATTTTCAGTGTCTTCACATTTCTCCTGTTGTGAACGATTTAATCTTCTGGATCTTAGGCAAACTTGCAAGACAGATTGGTATTCTGGCCAAAAGAGTAGAATTTTTTAGATAAACAGGAGTAGATTAAGGAGTAGCCCTGAGAACTGCTAAGTTTTTATGTTAAGTGGGTGGGGAATCTAGAGGTATAGAGAACCCTGGGCATGAAAGATTGTTTTCAAAATTCTCCTTGCTGGGAAGCTTGTGCTACAGAAGTGAACACCCATTAGGAGAGTTGCACATCTTGGCAAGGGATGTTGACCTTAAAACTACTAATTATTGAGTGGGTTGAGCCTTAGCCTCAGTGTGGAGTGGGCCCTGCCAACAACAAGATACCGCTATGTCGATCGAAATCGAGTCTTCGGAGTGAGTACAGCAGCAGTGGATGTTCTCCAAGTGACTGGGCTCGGGAGATGTTGGGTGAGGGGTGGAGAGTGCTTAGGGAGAATGCCTCAGAGTAACTAAGAAATGAGCAGGGATTTCTGTGTCCACAAATCTTCTTGGTGGGTCCTTCTCCCTCGGAGATGGATCCAGTAAAAAAAAAAAAACAAAAAAAAACTACTAATTATCTTAATGAGGGACTAAGATGGACTGAAGAAGGACACAGGATGCAGGAGAAATGCACCAGTGAGCCTAAGACTTAATGGAACATGTACAGAAGATAGAAGGTGAAGGACACAAGCCCCATCTGAGCTCCTGTCACACCCTGAACTAACAGAGCTCCTGTAATTTCTACAGGCTGTTGTCATTTTCTGTGGATGTGGCCATTTATTTACATACTCGCATTTAACCAACATGACACTTGTCATGTAGCAGGTACTGGTACATGTACTTGATAATACTAACTCATTAAATCTTATTTTTAACCTGACATGTGTTGCTTATCTAAGCCCCCCCAACAAACCCCCCCACACACACACAGACACACACACGCATACACACTTCAACCAATATATATGTGATGCCCAGGTTAACTAATTTATTCAAGGCCAACACTAATGGGTGAAGGACAGAGTTACTGACCTCTTCCCAGCAGGGGCTCCCATATATTATGTATATATATAATATATATATACTAACAGTAGTGAACATACAAGGATGCACTCACATGCTTTCAAAAGGAAAGGACACCATCTTTAGCCATAACTGAAGCCAAATTGCCTAGACTCTAAGCCCAACTCTGTCACTTACTAGCTGTGTTAACCCAGATAAGTCAATCTCCTTTAGATGTTCTTACATCTGTACAATGAGTCTCACTGGTTTTTAGCAAAGATTATGAACATTAATTAATCAATACATGCATGGACCAGCAAGGTAACTCACCAGGATAACACATCATATATATGATGGCTGTGGTCTGAGCTGCTGCCTTCCCTCTTTCCTTCCTAAGCCCAGGCTTCTACTTATTATTTTTTTATTTAAAAATGATAAGTATGACTATAGGATAAGATGGGTACAATTCCACATAATTCCTACCACCAGATAAATAAATATATACATATATTTATTTACTCCTTTTTGTTGCCCTTATTATTTTATTGTTGTAGTTATTATTGTTGTTGTTGGATAGGACAGAGAGAAGTGGAGAGAGGAGGGGAAGACAGAGAGGGGGAGAGAAAGATAGACACTTGCAGACCTGCTTCACCACTTGTGAAGCAACTCTCCATCAGGTGGAGAGCCGGGGGTTTGAACTCGGATCCTTAAGCTGGTCCTTGCACTTTGTGCCACATGCACTCCTTGAGCTTTGTGCCACATGCGTTTAACCTGCTGTGCTACTGCCCAACTCTCAACACATCTTTGTCATGCACATAACCTAGGTTCCAGTCCGGCTTTCACTATGCTCCAGAAAATTTCAAAGATGTGTGATTTTTTCCCTCTATCTCTGTTTCCATGTGAAAAAGTTGTCTCAGAATGGTTAAACTATGTCAGTTAACAAAGAGGTAGAGGAATAAGAAGGAGGAGAAGCAGGAAGAAAAGAATTCAAAGAAAAGGAAGGGGTAGAAAAGGAGAAGGTGAGGGAAAATTAATGTATGTAAGAGTAGCATGAGCAGGCAGGGAGATGCCTCAGTATATAAAGTATGCATAACCTGAATGCAAGAGGTCCCAGGTTCAATACCCAGTCCTAGAACTTCATATAATCAAAGAATCTCTCTTTCTCTCTCATAAAATAAATGAACTGGTTTTGAAAAATATCATCCCTATTAAAAAAGAAAAGATTACAAATCCTGTCACAGAGAAAACACTCAACAAAATGTTATGAATTAGTATTTCTTGTTTGATATCTTAGTTTGTTATCTACAAGCTCCTATAAATACACATTAACCATTTATTTTTATTTGTGAAATGTCACAGAATGTGCTAGACACATTCCAAACACTGCCCTAGAATTAGGGGTTGTCTTCGTTATTGCTATGTAACACAACACAGCAGCTTCAAACAGTTTATATTTATTTCCACATAGTTTTGGCGGACTAGAAATCCAGGCAGAACTTGATGGAGTCTTTTGTTTCATGATCTCTCCCAAGTCTATCATTTCCCAAGTCTATAGTCTCATCTGAAGGCTCAAAGGTTGGATTTGCCTACAGGTTCTCTCTTGTTATTGACGAAATTCAGTTCTCCCAAGACTTTTGAACTGAGGGTCAATTCCTTGCCAGCCACTTATATAAGTCATGACCCTCTATGGTCATGCTTTATGAGAAAAGAAGCTATATCTTTTACCTTGGCAGTGTATCTCATAGTACCTCTGAAATTTTATTTGAATTCAACTAATACTTTTGAGGAATGACTGAGTGAATAAATAAACAAATGAATAAATGAGTAAACTTCATATCTAAATTTCTTGCTTATTCTTCCTAGCAGTTTTTAAGTCTAATTTCTCTTTTTTTGTAAACCTCCTTTCTCCATGATCTGGAGAGAGCTTGCTAAAGATAAAGACCCCTCAACTATCAGTCTCCCCTTCTTGTTTTTCTGAGGTCCTGTATGCTGCTACCCAGTCTGGCTTTGTCACTGCAAGATAAAGGCACAGAGAGAGGGGGCTGCCTGGCATTACTCTAAGGTTTGGGCTGGGTGAATGGGTCAGAGCTGGTTTGTCAGCCTAGCAAGTGAGGAGGTGGAGTGCCTGGTAGGGAAGTTCCACATATGCACTGACCCAGGATGATGGCTGTGGTGTAAGTTGCTGCCTACCCTCTCTCCTTCCTAAGCCCAGGATTCTACTTACTATTTTTTTTTTATTTAAAAATGATAAATATGACTATAGGTTAAAAATGGGTACAATTCCACACAATTCCTACCACCAGAGCTCTGCATCCCATCCCCTCAACTGGAAGCTTTCCATTCTTTATCCCTCAGGGGGTATGGACCCAGGATCATTATGAAGTGCAGAAGATGGAAGGTCTGGCTTCTGTACTTGCTTCTCCACTAGACATGGGCATTGGCAGTTGGGTCCATAGTCTCAGCCTGTTTCTATTTTCCCTAGTGTCAGAGGGTTCCAGAGAGATAGGATGCCAGGACACATCGGTGAGGTCGTTTGCCCAGTGATGTCAGGTTGGCATCATGGTAGCATCTGAAACTTAGTGGATGAAAAGCATTTAGATACAATGCAGAACAAATGTTAAATAACCAGGAACATAAATGTAAGAATAGAGCAGATAAGAGTTGAGTTCTCCATTTTGGAAAAATTTAGAAAGTCTATTTTAGGTATATTCCAAGGGACCCATAACTTTTCTAATTTTGCCTGAGCCCAACAGCTGACATATAGGTGGGCTAAAGATTTTTTTTTTTTGGGGGGGGAATGGTGTCAGAGTTGGAAATAAGACCAGAAATCTGAATCAAGGAAGAGAGTAGCTTCCAAATATGGGAAAAGCATATATATACCACTAACTGTAAACCCCATCAATCTCATCTGGGGCCCATATTCAGCACAGGAGCATGTAAAAAAAAGTTTAGGCCCATAATTTCTTTTTTTTAATTTTTTTATTTATAAAAAGGAAACACTGACAAAACCATAGGATAAAAGGGGTACAACTCCACACATTTTCCACCACCAGAACTCCTTATCCCATCCCCTCCCGTGAAACTTTCCTATTCTTTAACTCTCCTGGAGTATGGACCCAAGATCACTGTGGGATGCAGAAGGTGGAAGGTTTGGCTTCTGTAATTGCTTCTCTGCTGGACATGGGCTTGGCAGTTTGATTTATTTTCCTAGACTGCCTCTCTCTTTCCCTAGTGGGGCAGGGCTCTGGTGAAGTGGAGCTCCAGGAGACATTGGTGGAGTTATCTGTCCAGGGAAGTCTGGGTGGCATCATACTAGCATCTGGAGCCTGGTGGCTGAAAAGAGAGTTAACATACAAAGCCAAACAAATTGTTGACTAATCATGAACCTAAAGGCTGGAATGGTGCAGATGAAGAGTTGGGCTGAGGGTGTCTCCGTTTTGTAGATAGCTGGTAACCATATTTTAGTTCTATTCCAAAGAGCCTGTGGATATACTAGTTGTTTTTTCCCCTGACCCTGAACTTTGATATGCAAATGGATCCAAATTATTGTCTGGGGAGATGATGCCATGGCTGGAAAAAGGACCAGAAAGCTGGATCAGGGAAGAAAGTAGCTCCTAAATATGGGAAAGGTATATAAATATTTTTGGCTGTAAACCCCATTGATTTTATGTAATCTGGGGCCCATATTCAGCTTAGGAGCCTATGTGACTGCGGGCTCTTGTGGGGGGACCTCTCCAGGGTACAAGCCTTCCAATGGGCCCACTCTGTTGCACACCAGAAATGGGTGTCAAGAAGGATGTACTTCAGGGAAGCAGTGGTGAACACTTACAGGCCTCTCTTAGTGTCTGTTGTAGTAACGTGACAAAAGATGATCCAGGAACTGTGTTTGCTAACAATTCATTCATTGTACAGCAAAGCAGGGTTTTTAAGGGGTCACAGGAGGAAGTAACATATATGCCTCTATACCATATATGGTAGGGAGGCAAAGGGTCTGGAGGGAGTCAGTGTTTCTCTTGTGAGTGATATAAGGAACGAGGAAATTGTTAACGGTTGAGAAAAGGTCAGGGTTTGATTAGTAACTGTTGATCAAAGGTTTAATTGGTTGGAGGAATGAGGAAATAGGGTTATCAACAACCAGACAACAGAGAGGGGTCCTGAAGGCAGAGAGAAGGTGGATCAGATATGATCAAAGGAATGGAGGGAGTAGAGAACTAGGGAGAGGAATGTCAGTTACTGTTTGACAGAGTAGAGCAATGATATATGGATTACATGTGATCAAAGGAGATCACTTCTAGTAACAGATCCCTCTCTCCAGCATCGCTGGTCATCTTCATCAGGAACAAGTCCTCTTGTGGGCTTCTAAAGGAACGTGACCTCAATCTGGAACAACAATGGTAGGGATTGCCCCCATTTTCTAAAGGGAGGCTGGGTCAACATGCTCTGCCAGGCTTCTACTTTTAGGTTCATTCTGGTTACTGGCAGAATTTAATTCTCCTAGGACTTGGCTTACAGATTAAGGGTTAGTTCTAGCTCGATGTTGGCAGGGAATGATCTCCAACTTCTTGCCATGACTCTTTATCAGAGTTAGTTCTTGGGAAGAAGAGTCTAGGGATGAGAAAGAGAGGTAGAAGATAATTTTTGCAATTCTGTAACTTCTTCTGTAACCACAGAAGTAACATTCCATCATTTTGTTGTTTTTTTCTACCCCATCAGTTAGGAACAATTACTAGATCCAGTCCAAACCTAAAGAGAGAGGATTCCACAAGCAGATGAGCCCCAGAGTAGGAGGGTCAAGGGTTCATGTCCAAAGTTACCAACCATAGGGCTAAGACGTATTTGTTGATTGAATTCCAAAGCCTGCTTTACTCCAGATGAATGGGGGAAAGGTGGAGAGGCTGGTCATCAGGGCTCTGCCCCTTGCTCTGCTGATAGGACAAGCCTCTGTAAACTGTCGTGGAACCTCTGTGTCCACTCTTGTGACACGAACAGCTTAGACTAGGGGGTGCCCATGTGTCTTTCATCCAGCATTTGGGACTTCTAATTCTTTGAAGTGAACAGATCTTAATCCAGCTGAGCTGACAATGTTAGATTTCTCTGAACTCATGAAAAGCTGCCAGGTATACAGTCACATGAGACCCTTCCAAGCCCCCAGAAAAATTGATGTGAGTGGTGGACAAGGCCTCCCTCCCAGCAGCCACACTGCCTCAGCCCACCAGCCTGGGTGGAAGGAAGGCAGTGGGAGGGCAAAGTCCTCTAGAAAGGCTATGTCCCAGGTGTTTCCATTTGCCTTCTCCCACCTCCTGGCCCTGAATTGTTCAGGAGGCTAAATCACAGCCTGGCACCAGTGGCCAGACAGGCAGGCATCAAACCCTTGGTGAGATGAAAGGCCCTATCGAGGTGCATAATTCAGAGCAGCAAGCCCAGCACAGAAGCATGTGATTAGAATAAATGTGTGTTCTCCAGGCTGAACATGGCTCTGCAGCAGGGCCAGCTCCCACATGGGTCCCTCAAAACCCTTCTTATCTCTACTCTGCTACGTATTCCCTGCTTCTGACAACTCTGCTGCCTACCCAGTAGACCCTCTCTTTCAGACTCTATCCTCTTTTCCCTGCACAGAGATTGTAATGCTGGAGCACAAGAAGCAGAGACATAGTGGAAGATGGGGTGCTTGGAGAAACTAGCATGAGTGTCACTAACCTGGGACCCTGAATGAGCCTCATTCATTCATTCATTCATTCATTCATTCATTATTCATTATTCATTCAATGAAGTATTGGATGACCTGGCTTTTATAATCTCTCACAGTTCAGAAACCACACGTTTATTACATTTCCTTAAACCAATCCGAGAAACTAGGGGTCCCTAGAATAACACAAATACTTTTGACTAGAAGGAACAGAAGTGCCAGTGGATGTGACTTCGACATGCTTATCCTTCTTGATCAGAAGAACAGATATAGGAGGCTTCAGGATTGGGGCAGTGATTTAGCACTGTCTCCCATCTTCCTTTTCTGCCAACCCCAGTGACAGATGTCCTCACTCGGGAACCCAAGATAGCACTGTTTGTAGTGTCTTATCCCATAATGCATCAAAAACCTGATGGTGGCAAGCTCTCCTTAAAGATACTGCCTCACTGGGGAGGAAAATTTTCCCCAAAGAGTCCCCTTCTGTCTTATAGTGGGTTGAATTGTACTCCACCACCAGCACTGCCAGAAAAAAAAGTATATAGGCAACACACATGGTAATGTAACCTTATTAGGAAATAGGTTTCTTTCAGATTTAATGCATTTAAGATAAGGTCATACTGGCATATAGAGGGTTTCCAAGTAGTATGGATATATGAATTATTATATTATACAATATATAACACATTTAACATACACAGAAAGAGAGAGAGGGAGAGGGAGAGAGAGAGAGATTGAGAGAGAAAGAGAGACCTTGGAAACATGATAAACTTGAAGCTTTGTTCCAGTCTTTCCCATGATGGTATAGCTCCTTTTGGGTTCTTGCTCATTGTCAGTTTATTCTGTGTGGTTCTGGTTCATGCAGATTCCAGAAAATTGCTAAGAAATGATTGACAAGAGGCAATTCAAGAGAAGGGTAATTTCAGAACTGTTCAGCATTCCTGATCATGCAACAAGTTAAAAGTAGGGCAAGTGGGCCCTGGTACAGCTCAGATTGGATCCAAAACAGGATTCAGAAGAAACAACCTCAACTCTGGCTTCCTTGGCGGACACATCTCGGTAAGTGCTGAGGTTAGACTGAAAATATGGAAGTACGAAGATTGTGGCATCTTGGGGCAGGTAAAATGGCCCAGTGGATAGAGTATGTTTTGCATGTGAGGACATTGGTTTGATCCCTGGCTCTGCCTATGATTGAGCAGTGCTCTGGTCTTTTTCTTTCCATATGACCAAACAGTGCTCTGATCTCTTTCACACACACACAGAAATCAAGATAAGCACATAATTGGTCTAGTCCCTGCAAGGATCCTAAGATGCCTTGGATACCCCATTCATGGAGATCTTAACACACACAGCAACATCTAGGAAGAGATAGTTCTCCATGGCCACATCTAGTAGAATGTTTCACAAACTTATCACATGAAGATCCGTGCATATACCCCCCCAAAAAAAATGCCTTCTGTGTCTCAGCAAAAAGAATTTCGATCTACACAGTTGCCAATTAACCAGTTATGAGTGTTACCCTGAATACCTCCCCACATTCAACTTAAACCTGTCTATTTTCACTTCTAAACTGTCCTCACATCCATGTATTTTTTTCTGGTCCCTCCTGACTGTCTAAGGTGACTGCAATGGTCCACTTATCTTCCTGTCTCGTCTCCCTTCCTCCATCCTTGGCTTCTCATTTCTTGCAAGCAGAATAATGTCCTCGAGACCTAGATCTTATCAATTCACTGTTTCATACATATAATGATTCCCTATAGCTTTTGCATTAATGCTCAATCACAATTTCCCTGACTTGCTTTGGAGGGTCTCTTTGACCTTATTTCTACTTACCCTGAGATCTTTCTTTCTCCATACTTTTCTTAACCCCTGGTTCCCATTGTGCACTTTCCATAATGCAACTTGTTTCACCATTCAAGCTTACTTGTCAAGGTCTTTGAATTTAGAAAGGTCTTTCATGTCACATGATTTATTGCTCACTTAGTGATTAGTGCCTATGCATATTTCAGGTTTCAACTTAGCTATTCCTTCCTGGGGGAAAATCATCTTCCCTCTCCCAACCTCAGATTCTTTTTCCACTCTCCCCTGCCATTTCTCTGTGTTGTTGTGGACTAGGAGACTTGAGGTTGATCCCTGGGAGTGTCTTCTGCCACATGTCTGGGTTCAGTCAACAAGGATACTGGCAAGGAAGTAGAGGGCAGGAGAAACAGAGAAATAGGGCATTTCTTTATTCTGTTTGCCTCAGAGAAGACCAGTAGCAGGGTTCTGGCTCCCACAAGCCTCCCAGTTTCTCCTCCTTTATTCAATCATTGCCTTTAAAAAGACCCAAGTGATGTATGTTTAGCAAGTTCCACTCACCTGGCATATAGTATAACTTGTACTTTCCTTATGCAATTCCCATTCACCTTGAAGTGAAGAGCTAATTTCCCTGTCTAGTTTTCTCTATTGTTATACTTTGTGTGAGAAAAGACCACATCTGCTAGTTTGCCATTTTATCCCATCATAAGCCTAAAACACAATAAATATTAATATCTGAGTGAACAAATGAACAAATCAGTAAACTTCATAACTGAGTTTCCTTTCTATACTTTTTACTGTGACTGAAGTTCATTTCTCAATCTTTCAAACTTCTTTTTCTCCAGAAATCATCATTGGCAGTGGTAGCAGCAGCAGCAGAAGCATCATCCTTGCTGCTTGGCCCTTAGCCTATAGTTTTACCCCTTTGCTTTGTCACTAAGTAGATAAAAAACATGTGGAATGCACTATCCAAAAAAACTATTACCCACCCAGGTTTCTCCTTCCTACAACACATCTCCTGGATATCAGGGTGATCCAGGGCTATAGATCAAAGGAGTCAGAGGAGTCCAGGTCAAGAGATCCCACACAAAGCTCAATAACATTCTAGATGGGCCTGTGGCTGTGGTTCCTGCAGAGAACTTCCTCCTGGTCGCATGGATATGACCTGGAGAGAGCTTGCTAAAGAGAAAGACCCCTCAACTATCAGTCTCCTCTTCTGTTTTTCTGAGGTCCTAGATGCTGCTACCAAGTCTGGTTTTGCTACTGCAAGATAGAGGCACAGAGAAAGGGGGCTGCCTGGCATTACTCCGAGGTGTGGGCTGGGTGGATGGGTCATGGCTAGTTTGTCAGCCTAGCAAGTGAGGAGGTGGAGTGCCTGGTAGGATGACCCAGGATGATGGCTGTGGTCTGAGTTGATGCCTTCCTTCCCTCCCCTAAGCTCACAAATCACATTTCAGTTAGCTCTGAGATCAGTGTAGTGGCAGGAGAGAACTGCAGAGCTGCAGAGCACCAGCCACTGTTTCCCAGCCCATACGCTTACTGGAAAGAAACACAAGAGCAATACACAGAGCAGCTCTCTCAGCATATGCAGCAGAATCTGTTTCTAGAGCCAGGCTGAAAGCCAGAAGGCAAGAGAGGAGGGCAGTGAGACACTTAGACAAAGATTTGGGATCCAAATATCAGTCAATTTGTCCAACTTAACTGCCTACAAGAAGTGCTTCGAAGATAGAAGATCAGACAGATACACTATTTTGTTTGTTTGTTTGCCTTTTTTGAAGCCTGGTACATTAGCTCTGAGCAGACTTTTTCAGATAAAGACAGAAACAGAGAGAGAAGGAAGGAAAAATACTATGGCATTAAAGCCTTACTTTCATGACTCAAACCTGGGCCATGCTTGGCATAACAGGTGCCCTATCAAGTAAGCTAGTTTTCCAGATTCAGACACTCATTTCACACCATTTAGTTAGTGCAATTCTCAAAGGATAAAGTGAAGGTCTCCACATGCCTCAGAGAGAGAAGAGGATTAAACAAAAGCCTCTTATTAGTGTCCCAAAGACACTCAGGAAGTGAAAACTGAAGGTGCTTCTACAGGAGCTGCAGTGTCACCTTGTCCCCAAATCCATTGTCCACCAGTCTCCACTGAAGGTCTGTGAGTTCTGGGGACAAAGCCTGAGTATTTCTGTATATCTTGTCTCTAGCAGAGAGAGCACTATAGAGAAAGATGAATAAGGCATGTGTTGGAAAGAACAAATGAGTGATATGCAATGGTAATATTTGGAGTAGCGTTCTATCTGAGTCACCACAGGAGAGCACAGAAGCCCCCCAAATGATACCTCTGTTGTGAGATGACCCAATTTTTCACTATCTCCCAGGCAGATGAGAAATGAAGTCAGGGAAAGTGTTCTATGCCAGAGCCCTTACTGACATTCTGGTCAGGTGGTAGGGAAAGGAGGCCACTTTGCTGTCCCTTTGCTGTCCCCCAGCCAGCGCATAGGGCAGGGAAAGGACATATCATTTTCTTTTTCTGGCAATACCTCCCAATGGGCTTTGCTTATGGTGGCCTCACTAGATTCCAGAAGGCACAGTGATCTGTCCCTTCTATGGCACATATGGCTGACAGCAGAGAGAGAGGCAGACAGGGGGCTCACAGAAATTGGCAGTGAGAAAGGGACAGGTTCTATAAGCCACTTGGATCTGTCACGTCCCCACACTGAGCATATCATCTACATCCTCCCATCTGATCTCCTACAGAACCTTCTCTACCTCTAGCTCCCCCATCCACCTGGTTGATGATAAATTCAGATCCCCACCAACATACCTGCCCTTCATCTCTATGCTGACTCTTGTAATTCCATTCACTAAACTTCTCTGAACTCCCCCTCCCTCCTCTCCCTTTTTATCCATATCCAGAAAATACAACAGCTGGTCTGGAATAAGAAAGCTACTTGGGTCTGCCCCCCCACCACACACACAGCCCCTTTCTTCTAACTCCTCTTCTGATGACAACGGACATCTAATATGCTGCTTCCCTACTTAAAAGCCTTCTATGACTCCCCACTGTCTAAATGATGATAGTCATTCATACTATAGCAAATCTTTCCTCCTTTCTTCCTTCTTCCTGCTTCCTCTGACTCCACATGTGGTCCTGGTAGTTCACTATTATAGCCTTTCCATGTACTACCGTTTACTAAGAGCCCTCCTTCCCCACCTGAATTGCAACCCAAATCCATAGCCAAGGCAGACATCTCCTCAGGAAGCCTTTGTGTGTATCTCTTTCCCTTTCCCTTCTCAAACCTCTGGCCTCCCACTCCTATGTGCCTCCCACATGACCCCTATGTCTAAATCTCTTCTGGAAACTGTCAATTTACTAACATTACTCTTTAACATATATTCCCTCCAATGAAATTGTTTAAGGGCAAGAACCCCATCTTGCTGATGGGCCATTTCCTTTGGTTGGTGGGTTACCTGGATTGGAACCGTAAGGTAATTGATAAGTTGTCATAGTATGAACTGAGAATAGCTTTGGATCATTCATCCATAATAGGTAAACTTCCCAGTTTGCCTCTTGGAGTTGCTGTGAGAACAAACAACACTCTCAGTTCCACATGACAATACTTGTGAAAGGTTTAGTGTGTGTTCAACAGTTTTTCACAATTATCACTATCTGAATTGCTATGATGGAGGTAGCACTCTGGCAAAAACATCAAACCAGGAGACATAGATTCTGGTCCCAGATCTGACATTAGCTAGCATGTGACCTTGGGCAAGTCGATTTATCCTTTATGAATTAGTCCTCAGTAAACATTATTTCTCCCTCTAGCTTCACTTACATTAGCAAATGAGTCCCTATATTATTCCCACCTCTCCCTTTCTTCAGAAGAGATAATTAAGAATTTACAGATAATTAGCTGCATATCTTGACTTCTGAACATTGCATTGGGTGAATATTCCAGAAAACAAGCAATCACTTTGAAATTTACCACAAAAAAGCTCTCCCCAACCCCTGCCCCATTGAACCTTTACCTATGTCCTCACAACACTACTTAAACATTTTTTTTTCCTCATTCAACAAGTGGTGGTGGGGGGAATCACCCTTTCAAAAAAATCTTATAAATTATTTTATGACAACAAGTTACATCCATACTTCTTATTTTCTCATATATATATTATTATTATTTATAAATTATTTATAAAAAGGAAACATTGACAAGACCATAGGACAAGAGGGGTACAACTCTATACAACTTCCACCACCAGAACTCTATTTGCCATCCCCTCCACTGATAGCTTTCCTATTCTTTATCCCCCTGGGAGTATGGATTCAGGGCCATTATGGGATGCAGAAGGTGGAAGGTTTGCCTTCTGTAATTGCTTCCCCAATGAACATGGGCATTGACTGGTCAATCCATACTCCCAGTCTGCCTCTCTCTTTCCCTAGTAGGGTGGGGCTCTGGGGAAGCAGAGCTCTAGTGCACATTGGTGGGGTTATCTGTCCAGGGAAGTGTGGTTGGCATCATGCTAGCATCTGGAACCTGGTGGCTGAAAAGAGCGTTAACATATAAAAAGCCAAACAGGTTGTTGACTAATCATGAACCTAAAGGCTGGAATGGTGCAGATGAAGATTTGGAGGGGTCTTCGTTTTGTAGATAGCTGGGAGGCATATTTTAGTTCTTTTCCAAAAGGCCTGTGGCTACACTAGTTGTTTTTTTTTTTCCCTGAGCCTATAATCTAATATGCAGGTGGATTCAAGTTATTGTCGGGGGAGATGATGTCATGGCTGGAAAAAGGACCAGAAAGCTGGATCAAGGAAGAGAGTAGCTCCCAAATATTGCAGCACTGTTGCAAAGGAAGAAGATTTTCAATTCTAGTGGGTCTTTAAACTCTCTTAGGGATGCCCTAGTTGGCTACTTGGAGCTGGAAGAAAGAAGATTCCCAGGTACAAATAGAAAATCCCTGATAGGGTTCCCAGTAACAGGTCCACCATGGTAGTCATCACAAAAAATAAAACAGAAGGACCTTGTGAGTCAGAAAAGGTGAACTTTATTTGTAGGAAGGAAAAAAAAAACATGACACACGCATTTATAGAAAAGTACAGGTTACCATAGACAGTGACCCTGGGCAGTTTATGGACCTAAATGGGAGCATATCAACCCCTCCGTTATTGGTCATGCAGAGTTCTCTGCTATTGTGTGTTATAGCTCCTGTGCTATTGAGCTCTATGGTGTTCCTTCAGTCAGCAGAAACTGGGTTATTCCAGGATGCCTTGTTTGCTTGTTGTAGTCCCTTTTCCCAACATCTTCTTTAACCCTAAACCATCCCTAACAGCACTATGGGAGTATCTGCTTAGAAAGTCATCAAACCCTCTTGCCCACTCAGCCCCAGCCCCAGCCTCAGCCCCAGCCACACTGTCTGGGGAAACATCCAGGAAAGATACCTCAGTATACCAGGTTTGTATTTGCCACAGTCTTGCACAATCCATGGTATAGTTATTTTGCATGTCTAATGGGGTTCTATAACTTCTCAAACAATAATAGGTGTCAATGGATACCAAAGCTTTGGATGTCAAAATGCTAGGCCATAGCCAAGTTAATATCTGATTTGAATCAAGGGCTATCTGACTTATTAATCTTTGTGGCCATATATCTCCTAAGATTCCACTAAGAATGCTAGTTAGGAGAGACCTTATAACGTAGAATGTCAGCTAGAGTAGACTTAATGGTATTACTACCCCTTTTCAGTAGCATGGCCATTTTGCAGCTGTCCTTTCTCTATTTTGTTCTCCTTCTTCTTATTCTTCTCCTTTGTCTATTTCTTCTCCTCCTTTTTCTACTTCTTTTTCTACTTCTCCTCCTCCTTTTCCACGAGAGTTATTGCTGGGGCTTAGTGTCAATACCACATATTCACTGCTCCTGGAAGCCACTTTTTAATTTTATTTCTTGCTAATTTTTATTAGATAGGGCAGAGAAATTGAGAGAGGATAAGGATATAGAGATAGTGAGAGGAAAGACAGACACCTGCAGACCTACTTCACTGCTTGTGAAGTGGATCCCCTGCAGGAGGGGAGCAAAGACTCCAACCTAAGTAGTATGTGAGATTAACCAAGTGCACCACCACACAGCCTCTATTTTGCTCATTTTTCAATGGACTGTTCTACTTTTTGATGATATAAGCTCTTTTGGAATTTCTTTCTTTCTTTTTTTTTTTTTTTTTTTTTTTTTGCCTCGAGGATTATCACTGGGGCTCGGTGCCTGCACTATGAATCCACTGCTCCTGGAGTTCAGTTTTTTCCTTTTGTTGCCCTTGTTGTTATTATTATTATTATTGCTGTCATTGTTGTTGGATAGGGCAGAGAGAAATCCAAAGAGGAAGGGAAAGCAGAGAGGGAAGAGAAAGATAGATACCTGTAGACCTGCTTCACTGCTTGTGAAGCGACCCTTTAACCTGCTGCACTACCACCCAGACCCCTCTCTTGGAATTTTTAAAATACAACTTGTAACCAATAAAAGGCCAGAGACCCAGTGGCCAGTGTAGCACCATTTACAATACTCCTTTGAGAGAGTAAGTTAATGTGAACTTCCCCAGGCCTCATTGTTCCTATGTCTGAGACACTATGTCAACCCAATGTCACCCAATGGTTCTAAAGTAGGCTTTGAGTGATTTAATACCCCTCTGTGTGATGCAGGTGATTATCATTTCCATTTTATGGGGTATCGGTTAAGAAGGTAGTTTTGCCCAAAACCACAAAGAGAAGAGAAAGACAGAACCAGAACTTAACTCTAGGCACAGTGTTTTTTTCCAGCTTGTTCTTGCAATAAAAATCAGTAAGTCCATATTCAGTAGCAATGAATGAGCCCAGTGCTGCCATTTTCAACTTGGCTACTAGAACCCTGGTGGAAGAGATAGGTTCAGAAAAGGGATGCTTTTATGTTCTCATGAAATTAGCTGTTCTGCCTTGCACACTGTGAGCTCCTGTATGGTCTTCTGTGGAGGAGGAAGTGAGAAGAAGGTCAGGTACCGATCATCAGAGTAAGTAAGCTGGCAACCTCCAATAGGTTTAACTATGAGCCCAGAGATTCTATTTTGAGTTTTGAAAAGTGTGACTCCCACTAGGAAGTGAATAACACTTCAAAAGCATGGGTCACTTACCTTCTTCCCTCTACATCTGGTAAGGGATGACAAGATTTTTTTTTTTTTTTTTTGATGGCTACATACCTGCAGATGTGATTCTTAGGAGATGTGAGCTCGGTTAGCAGCACGTTATAAGAGGGAAAAGCTTCAGTACTGTATAAACTTCTGCTATTCCATCTGCTACTTTCCTTGAGTATTCTGTGTCCTTACAGCAATTCCCCCACCCCAGCCTGCACCACTCTCCTTGAACCCCCAATTTTCAATCCTTAAATGAAACAGTAATGCTTAGAGTTGCAAAAGCCATCTTGCATCCCTGAGACTTTGAGCACAACGATGAGAATCAGTTTTATGGGGGTGGTGAAGTGGATTATGTCTCTGATGGCATGACTGAGTAGTTACTTTAATACCAGCAGCACTTCTCTCTGGATTACATGTTATTTAGGAAAATAGCCTTTTAATTTAAGCTGTGTGGTTGGGTTGCCTGCGAATTGTACTAAATGCATTTCTTTTTTTCCTTCTTTTTAATTTATTTTTTCTTTATTGGGGAATTAATGTTTTATATTCAATAGTAAATACAATAGTTTATACATGCATAAAGTTTCCCGGGTTTCCATATAATAATACTACCCCCACTAGGTCCTCTCATCCGTTTTGGAGTTGTATTCTCACACCCACCCTCCCACCCCATTTCTTCCAGGTTCTCTAGCTTGGGGGCATATAAATGTTCATAAAAGCCTCGCATGATATGTTGAATTTCTGCAGTGTCTATTGTGATATCTCCTCTTGAATTTTTGATCCGATTTATTTGGGTCTTCTCCCTTTTTTGTTTTGTTAATCTGGCTAAAGGTTTGCCGATACTGTTCATGTTTTAGAAGAACCACCATTTACTTCCATTGATCTTTTGTATGGTTTTCTTATTTTCAATGTTATTGATGTCTGCCCTAACTTTAGTGATTTCTGTCCTACTGGTTGCTTTAGGGTTCTTTTGTACTTCTTTTTTATTTATTTTATTTTTATTTATTCCCTTTTGTTGCCCTTGTTGTTTTATTGTTGTAGTTATTATTGTTATTGTCATTGTTGGATAGGACAGAGAGAAAGGGAGAGAGGAGGGGAAGACAGAGAGGGGGAGAGAAAGATAGACACCTGCAGACCTGCTTCACTGCCTGTGAAGCGACTCCCCTGCAGGTGGGGAGCCGGGGTTCGAACCGGGAGCCTTATGCCGGTCCTTGTGCTTTGCGCCACCTGCGCTTAACCCGCTGCGCTACAGCCCGACTCCCATCTTTTGTACTTCTTCTAGGTCTTTATGGTGTGCAATCAGGCTGCTTATTTGTGCTTTTTCTTGTTTCCTAATGTATGTTTATATGGCTATGAACTTCCCGCTCAGTACTGCCTTAGCTGTGTCCCAAATATTTTGATAGCTTGTGTCTTCATTTTCATTGAACTCTCAAAAAATTTGTATTTCTTAATTTATTTCCTCTTTAACCCAGTAGTTCTTAAGTAGTGTACTGTTGAGCTTCCATATTTTGGGACTATTACTAATCTTTTGTTGATTGTTAAGTGTTAAATTCCACTGTGGTCTGAGAAGATGCTTGGGATGAGTTCAATGCTCTTGTATTTTCTGATGCTGTCTTTGTGGCCTAACATATGGTCTATCCTTGATAATGACCCATGTGGACTTGGGTAAAATATGTATACCAGTTTCTTGGGATGAATCGCTCTGAAAATGTCCAATAGTTCTAGTTTATCTATCTCCTCATTTAATTCCCTCATATCTTTATTGATATTCTGCCTGGATGATCTGTCAAGTTGAGTGAGTGGGATGTTGAAGTCCCCTACTATGACTGTGTTGCTGTTAATATACTGCTGTAGCTCTTTCAGTAGACATTTGATGTATTTAGATGGCTTCTCATTGGGTGCATAGATGTTAATAATTGTTAAGTCCTCTTGACTGACTGATCAATTGAGCATTAAGTAGTGTCCATCCCTATCTTTTTAAATTTTATTTATTTTAAAGATTATCTTGTCAGGTATGAGAATAGCTGTTCTTGCCCTTTTTTATGGTCCATTGGCTTGTATGATAGTTTTCCATCCTTTCGCTGTGAGTCTGTGTTTGTCTTGTTGAGTTCAATGGGTTTCCTGTAGATTGTTGGGTTGTGTTTTGTGATCCATCCTCCTACTCTGTGCCTTTTAATAGGTGAATTCAGGCCATTGACCTTTACTTATATCAAATATTGAAGATATTTTAATGCCATTCTTGAAGAGTTTTAGGGTTTTCTGATATATGGCCTATTTATGGTGGTCTGACTGTTTATAGGAGATTCTTTCAGGGCAGGTTTGGTGATAGCTGATTCTTTCAACTGTTGCATGTCTGAGAAGGTTTTTATGCCTCCATCTAGTCTGAATGATAGTCTAGCAGGATATGGTAATCTTGGCTGAAATTCTTTCTCATTAAGCACTCAATAAATATCTTGCCATTCTCTTCTGGCCTGCAGTGTTTGTTTGGAGAAGTCTGCTGCTAATCTTATGGGTTTTCCTCTGTAGGTGACTCTTTGTTTTTCTCTTGCAGCCTTCAGGATCCTTTCTTTATCCTTATTCCTTTCCATTCTAATTATGATGTGTCTTGGTGTCTTTAAATCTGAGTTAATTCTGTTTGGGACCCTCTGGACTTCTTGAACCTTTATGTCCTTCCAATGACCTTCCAGAAACTTCTTCAAGGAAGTTCATCTATGTCGATGACATCTGCTGTGCAACTCAGGCATCCAAGTTTGACATCCTCGAGGAAACACTCACGAAAGACATGTCTCTGATATCTGATTACTGTAAAAAATGGCGACTAATCCCTAGCACTGCAAAAACGGTATCATCTGTTTTCCATCTACACCATGCCTTGGCTTTGCATGAGCTTAAATAATGTGCAGCTTGACGATACGAGAATCCGGCATGAAGCCCAGCCAGTCTATCTTGGCGTTATTCTCGATCGCACCCTGTCATTTCACGAACATCTCATAAAAACTGCAGCAAAAGTGGGCGCGAGGAATAACATCATTGCAAGACTGGCCAGGTCCTCATGGGGCATGAGCGCTTCCACACTACGATCATCATCTCTGGCATTATGCTATTCCACTGCAGAATACTGTGCCCCAGTATGGTTCCGTAGCCCCCATGTCCACTTGGTCGATTCCAAATTATATTCCTCCATGAGGATAATTTCTGGAACCATCCGTTCCACCCCGGTTCCATGGCTGCCAGTTCTTAGCAACATCACCCCGCCAGATATTCGTCGGGATGCGGCATCATCTAAGTTCATTTCCCATGTCTACGCTCAACCGGACCTGCCAATATATGTGGATATCTTCGCCCTCCCTGTCCAACGCTTGACGTCTCATCATCCAATCTGGTCTCCCTACGCCTACACTGAACTTCTCTGTTCCAGACTCTTGGAAACAGAGTTGGCAGTCAGCTGAGGTGAAGAACAAACACCTCATCACAGACCCCTGCAAGTATCAACCCGGCTTTGACCTAGCACGTTATGATTGGGCTCTCCTCAATCGCTATCGAACAGGCCATGGCCGGTGCGCCACTATGTTCCATCACTGGGGAGCCAGAGATGACCCGAACTGCCCCTTCAGCTACAGACAGACTATGACCCACATAGTCAACGACTGCCACCTCTCCAGATTCAAAGGAGGTCTTGAAACTTTACATCAGGCTCAACCTGACGCTGTTGACTGGCTATGGAAGAAGGGCAAATGCTAGAAGAAGAAGGGACCCTCTGGACATCTTGTCTTTGATGTTGCCTAGACTAGAAAAGTTCTCAACTATTATGCCCTGAAGAATGCTTTCTTCCCCTCCCTCTACTTCTTCCTCTGGTAAGCCAAGTAATGTGTATATCATTTCTTTTGAAGTCATCCCATAGGTCTCTGCTGTTGCTTTCAGCATTTCTTAATCTCTATTTGACATCTCTAACTTTTTTTTCTTGCTAACTCTGTCTTCAGCCACATTGATTCTATTCTTTCTCTGCTCTGCTGTTTTCTGGAGTTCATCTATTTTGTTCTGATACTGTTTTAGCTTGTTCAGCTACTTATGTTCTTAGCTCAGCTATTTCAGCTTTCAGCTCTCTAATAACCTTGAGATAATTAGTGTTTTCTTCTAGAGTCTCATTGGTTGTTACTGCATTTCTGATGACAATTCTTTCAAACTCTTTACTCACTCCTGTGATTATTTCCTTAACTAGTGTCTGGATGTTGACCTCATTATTTTGTGCTTCAACCTTTGGGGGGCTTTTAGCTAGACTCTTGTTCTGGTTCATTTCTCCAATATTTCTTCTAATTGGTTTAACAATTTTATATATTATGTTATGAGGTCCCTCTCTTAGTAATTTTCAAATGACTGATCTCTCTTGCCTGGATTGACTTGTGTCTAAGTAAGATACTTATAGGGTTCACAGTTGTGGAAATTGACAGTTGTTTCAATATTATTTTAATACCTGAGTTGGAGCACAGTGGCTTTAGAAGCCTCTTTTGTTCTTTTTCTTCCCTGTAGGCTATGGGAGCCTGCAGATTTTAAAACTATAAGTAGGCTTCTCACCTTAATCAATGACTCCTGACCAAGAGATAAGGCAGGGTGGGACAGAGATAATCCAGTGCTTATGCAAAGGGACTCTCACAGCCCCACCACTAGGCCATTGAGGTATAGATCTCCTGAGTTTCCTCATTAGTTCTCTGTTCCCTGCTATCAGCACAGGGCCTCCCTCCTACTGCTGCAACTTCTGAAGGCAGTAACAAAGGAGACTCACAGTTGCATTTGGTGAGTCTTAGGGGAGTCTTCTCCTCCCTTCAGCTGTCTTTTTGTTGGTGAAACAGACTGGAGGTGGTGTCTCAACTGGTAAACTGCCATACTGTTACCAGCCACTTAATCTCTGCCTAGGCTCTTCTCTGTCCATGAGTCACACATGTTTGCACTCACTGGTGATTTGGTGGCTTTCTGAAGTCATTCTAGTCCTGTCTTGTCATGGTCCCAGGTGTTCTCCTTTGGTATTCCTAGTGTACCTGGGAGAGGAGAGGAGAGAAACACAGTTGCTGCTGCTCCATAGCTAGGCCTCCGAAAGTTGTCCCTAAATGCATTTCTAATGATACCTTTGGTGAGTCAAATTCAGACTGTCTCTAAAGATCAGCAAAGAAGAGCCACTACTTTTTATGGGAAGCTCCACCTAGCTGTTAAGTGGAATAAATGGAAATAGCTTCCTAGATGAGAATTGTTTGAGCAGGTCCTCATCTCTACAGGACATCTTTCCCTTCCTCTCAGTGGAGCAAGATCTTGTTCTGTTCTGTTCTGTTTTGTTTTTGACAAAGTGAATATTCATAGATTCTGGCTATCTTCACCGAGTCCTATCCATGACTGTCTTAAACATATTCTTTGCATCTCTGTATTTTCTTCTGTCTCTTTCTACATGTTACACACATGTTCAGTTTAACATGTAATGTGCAAGAAAACACTCAGAAACAAAATTAACAAGAACTTCAAGAGAATTAAATATGGTATAGGGTCCATATTAACAGTTTCTCATGTCTTTATAAAAGTTCTTTTTTAAAAATTTATTTTTATTGGATAGAGACAGAGAGAAATCAAGAGGGAAGGGCAAGAAATAAAAAGAGAGGCAGCCCTGCTTCTCCACTTGTAATGCTTCACCCCAGCATGTGTGGACTGAGGGCTTGAACCTGGGTCCTTGCACTATTTCTCACATTTTCTAGTAACCCAATTAAAGCTTCCCTATTCAAATCTTGGAAGGAGAATTTTTAGTCCTATTTTGTGATTGATGACTTTATGTGAGTCCAAAATGGCAAACTACAGGTGATAAGTACACCCTCAGAGTTGATTTTGTTTTCTGGTGATGTGCCAACCTTATAGTTATATTTTTAGCTGTCATTAAGCTAAGGTCTTTGGCATGGAAAAGTTATAGGGAAAGTTACAAAGTAGAATCTTCCAGGAGTTCTATCCTGGCTACAAGAAAGTTAACTCAATTTTATCTATTGATTTTTATTTTTTATTTTCTTAGTTAAAAATAAGGCTCCTATATATTGGTTGAAACTAGTAAACTCTCAACTAAGAAATAATGGTAACACTTTTAGGACTTTTAGTCTTTTGATATAAGCAATTTCACAACCATGTGAATATTCATTTATTTATTCTTATCCCCAGTTTGGAGGATCAGGTACTCACAAAGTAAGATGTTTTAGCCAAAGTAATAGTTTTCATTGGAAGGAGAAGGGGTTCAAATAGAAGTCTATTCCAAATTCCCCAGAAGTGATGGCTCCCTATGTGGAAACCCCAGGCTATGAAAAGATAGAAATCTTAGTCCCAGGAGAACATCTAACAGAGGGAGGTGGAACAATTTTAAAGGGGCCTTATATTGGGAGCTTATACTTCATGGAAGATCAGGGATTTTTGAAAAGGTCAAATGTACCAGAAAGACCAAGAGAGGAAAGAGTCTCACATGGAGAGTTGTATCTGGAAGCTTACTAAACAGCTGTTTGCCTTAAACAGAATCTTAAAGGCAAAGATGGGATGATCATGCCGACATCTTCCTAGACAAGGGTGAGCTGGGCCAGTTTTTGAAAGAGGAAAGTAGAAAACAGATTTTGGCCAGTGGAGTGGAGGGAAATATAAGATTTCTGTCCAAGAGAGCCCTGGAGAAATTTTCAGCCTGGTGGGCCACCTACTCAAGTTTCAGAATGCTATTACATTTGAGTTTGTCTGCTTCCCCACCCCCCTTCTCCCTAATGGGAGAGCTGTTTGTTCATCTGCAGCACAAGTGCAACCCCAGGCTCAGCAGAGTGAGGACAAAGACAAGTGCCAAGCCACCTGTGTCCATCACAGCTGCAGACTGGCTCCAACTGGCTGCAGAGGACACCTTGGCAGGGGCTGCAGACTCTAGACAGGAAGGAGGAGGCTGAATTCAGGTTCCCCAATCACTTGGGAGCTTGGTCTCTCCCATGAAACTATTTTATAATTTTTTATTTTATATAATAGGCAAACATTATGTGCTGAGTTAGACCTCTCCTCTATTTCCCCCAAATTCTTGTGTTGAAGTCCGATCCCCAGTACTTGAGATGGTGGGTGTATCGGGGGAGGAGGATAGAGGAGCTTACAAAAAATGTGTCACTGAAATGAGACTCTGGGATGGATCTGATTGCTGACCATATAAGGAGAGATGAAGACTCAGACCAGCACAAAATAATCATGTGAAGATGTGAAGAGATGATGGTTACACACAAGCCAGGGAGGGGAAACCTAGGTAGGAGCCAGTCTTAAATCATGGAGCCAGCCTCCAGAATCATGACAAAACACATTTCTGTTTTTTAAACCAGTCTATGTTTGATACTTGGTAATAGCAGCCTCAGCAAATGAATACAGTAAATGTGACAGATTTGCTAAATATTGTGGTTCAGGGCTAGCAAAATAATTCATTGGGATAGCATATCTGCTTTCTTATGAACACGACTCTGACTTAAACCTGGCTCCCACTGTATTGTAGGTTGCTTCAGTGTTGTGGTATGTTTCCCTCTCTTTCTCTCTCTCTGTATCTCTCTCTGTCTCTCTGTCTCTGTCTCTGTCTCTGTCTCTCTCTCTATATATATATCCAGATCACTGCAGCCCCATTGAAAATTAATTAATTCTGAGGTACATTTGGAAGGTAAGATGCCTCTTCCCCATTAATACAACATGGCATATGTAATAAAGAATCCCACATTACCACACTCAGAACTAGAAGCTATTCCAGCTACATTAAGGAGAATTTGCCAGAAAATGGTGTTATTTTAGGTACTCTAAATCATACTGATCATTTCATGACATCAGTGAACTTCATTGATGACACAGGAGCACTCAACAACAGTCAAGACATCCCTATGACTGAGCCTGGGTGATGAATCACTCATAACTTATTAGCAGCACATTGGAAATCACAAATTTCATGACTAACTTGTTTATTTAGAAATCAGACAATACTGGGGCCAGATTGTGGTGTACCCAGTAGACCACACACATCAATGTACCTCAGGACCTACATTCAGGACCCTACCTTCAGGGAAGAAGCATCATGAGCAGTAGAGCAGTGCTGCAGTTGTCTCTTGTTCTCCTTCTCTTTCTCTATATCAGGAAATAAGGGGTAAAAAAGAACAAATATGATCACCAGGAGATGTGGAGTCATTGTGCAGGTATCAATCCTCATTGATAATATTTTACCCTCATGGTAAAATATTAATTAATTAATTTAATTTAAAGGTTATTCTAGGGAGCTGGGCAGTGGTGCAGTGGCTTAAGTACACATGGCAAGAAGCACAAGGACCGGCATAAGGATCCTGGTTCGAGACCCCAGCTCCCCACCTGCATGGGAGTCGCTTCACAGGTGGTGAAGCAGGTCTGCAGGTGTCTTTCTTTCTTTCCTCTCTCTGTCTTTCCCTCTTTTCTCGATTTCTCTCTGTTCTATCCAACAACGATGACAGCTATAACATCAACAATAATAATAACAACAATGATAAAAGCAGGACAACAAAAGGGAAAAAAATTTTTAAAAAATTTAAAAAGGGCTATTCTCTCTCTCTCTATCTATCTATATATATATATAATTTCATTTATTTATTTTCCTTTTGTTGCCTTTGTTGTTTTTATTGTTGTTGTAGTTATTATTTTTGTCATCATTATTAGATAGGACAGAGAGAAATGGAGAGAAGAGAGGAAGTCAGAGGGGGAGAGAAAGACAGACACCTGCAGACCTGCTTCACCGCCTGTGAAGTGACTCCCCTGCAGGTGGGGAGCTGGGGGCTCCAACCGGGATCTTTACGCCGGTCCTTGCTCTGCATGCCACTTGTGCTTAACCCGCTGCGCTGTGCTACTACCCAATTTCCAATATATTTTTAATTAAGACAAAGATGGGAAGATAGCATAAAGGTTATGCAAAAAACTTTCATGCTTAAGGCTCAAAATCATAGATTCAACCTCTACCACCATGAGCCAGAGCCTAGCAGTGCTTTGGTAAAAAAAAAAAAAAAATCAGACAGCATGAGGTACTGCTGCTTCACTTATCCATTCATTCACTTGCTCATAACTTGTATATTGAGAACCTTTTATGTGCTAGGTATTGCTTTAACTTGAAGCAACAGAGTAGAATGCCACCAATTTCCTTGTTTCCCTAGCATTTGCATTTTTTTCTGGATTTTTTCTGGAGGGTGAAGGGCCATAAGAACACTTTCAGGGATGTCTATTTGCAAAGATAAACCAAAGAAGGATGCTTGGACTGCTGTTTGAGAGAGACCCAAGTAGAACACTGGAGCAAACCATGCTGACATGTAGGAATAGAGCATCCTAATTAGAGAGAACCATGTGATTGGAACAGAGGAAGCAAGTGAAGCAGGAGATCAGGTCAGGGAGGGAGTGAGAGCCAGTTTCTGTAGGCACAATATAGACTCAGGATTACATATGGGGTGTGGGATGAAGCCTTTGCCAGATTGTGCACAGGGAATAACAATCTCTAAAAGCATTCCTCTGGCTGCTGTATGGGCAATAGACTAGAAAGGGCCAAAATAGAAATGGGAGACCAGTTAGAAAGCTGTTAGCCAAAAAGAGACAATAGGAGCTTCAATTGTGTGATCAGTTCAGGCACAATACTCAATACAAAAGAAAACCATCATAGATGGAGCTGGGGTGACAACAGTGGCTAGTGGAGTGGGCTCACGATGAGACAGACTTTGAAAGTAGGATTGGCAACATTTGCTGATGGACTGGATGTGGGTTGTGGGGGGAAAAAAGAGAGAGTTAAAATTATACCAGCATTTCTGCCAGCACACTGGGGTGAATGGAGGGGCTCCTGCTTACTCTGACAAATTCTCTGTAAGAAGAAGCAGATTTGGGAGTCGGGCGGTAGTGCAGCGAGCTAAGCGCACGTGGTGCAAAGCACAAGGACCAGCGTAAGAAGCCCGGTTGGAGTCCCTGGCTCCCCACCTGCAGGGGAGTCTCTTCACAGGCAGTGAAGCAGGTCTGCAGGTGTCTTGTCTTTCTCTCCCCCTCTCTGTCTTCCCCTTCCTCTCTCCATTTCTCTGTCCTATCCAACGACAACAACAATGACATCAATAACAACAATAATAACTACAACAATAAAACAACAAGGACAACAAAAGGAAATAAATAAATATAAAAAATATTTAAAAAAGGAAGAAGCAGATTTATAGCTATTTACTCATCAAAGAGCTACATATACCCCCAGAGCTTACTATCTGTGTCACAGACTGGGTGGACCATATGATATTTGCATAATAAAAGCCACCCCAGCACAAGTCCCCCAGAGAGCAAGCATTTATCCTCTGGAAACCCTTTTCTAACTGGGAGAGAACTTAGGCACAGAACACTTAATCAGAATCACCCAAGACACCTGTTAAAGATGATTGTTTAAGTTCACTCCAACTGTGCTGAATTATTAATAGAATATCAGGATCTAAGGCTGGAAATTTTCTAAGAACAACTTGGTAGATCAGTCTAGTTGAAGCCCTTCAGTAAAAGGAAGAAAGAAAGAGAGGAAGGAAGGAAGGAAGGAAGGAAGGAAGGAAGGAAGGAAGGAAGGGAGAAGGAGAGAAAGAATAAATGAAAGGAAAAAAGAAAGGAAGCAAGCAAGCAAGCAAGCAAGCAAAAGGTTGTCTGCATAATAGTGCTACCAGCAAACTTTTTTTTTTTATCAGAGAGACAGAGACCTATAGCATTGCTTCAGCACTCATGAAGCTTCCCCCTTGCAGGTATGGAATAGGGGCTTGAACTTGGGTTCTTGCACATGGTAATGTGTGTGCTCTATTAGATGTGCCACCACTCAGGTGGGTTTTTAACCAGAAATTGTTGGTACCATGTTCTACCTGAAAAGAGGGGTGTCCCCACTGCTAGGATGTTTATTGTCTTTAAATACACTAAGGTTATATGAGTACCTCAACACAGACCCATAATGTTCTTACACACACACACACACACACACACACACACACACACACACACACACACACACACACACCAACACAGATGCAGACAAATTCCTGCACAGCCATTCCAACCACAGGTAATGCCAAACACATGAAAAAAAAAGTGAGCTTCAGAGCATGTGTTTATAATATGTCAGGCAATGGTCTAAGGACTCTACACATATGATCTCATTTAATCCCCACAAGAACACTTTAAGGTGGGTGCCATTATTATCCTATATTGATTTCACACTTGGGGGAAAACCCACCTGAGGTAACCAGCTGCTCATGGCAGAGCCAATAACCCATCAGATGTTAAGAACTCTAAGCCACTACCTTCCGGTTTCTCACTGTTACACACACCACCCCAGGCTCCTGTCCCTACATATGATGCCACACTTTAGTAAACACATACACACACATCCATGACTGAACATACTGGGCTCTTCAGAAACAAGTTCCATGTCAGGACATCCACCTTTCTCCTAGTGCCTGACTGGCAGGGAATGGCAGTGCCTTCAAAGCAGCTCCAGGCTCATTGGTTCTCCTTCTGTCTTCAGAATCCCACCCTAGCACTGAAGAAATTGCTCATTTGCTTCATTCAAATGCAGGCAAATTGCTGAACGGGTTTAGTCTTTGTTCAGGCTTCTTGGCAATGGGCAGATCAGGAACAAAAGCATGAACTTTAAATCATCTTATCTGAGTCCACAACATTTAATAAATCTGTGGCCGGGAGCTCTCTCACTTGCTGCTGGCAGTTAAAGAAAAGGACAGTTTTACAGTTAAGCCCTAATATGCTGGCTCACAAAGAAATCATTCCTTGTTCCGACTTATCAGATTCTATTATCACCCCCTTAAGCAGGGGCTCACTGTTTTGTTCCAGCGCTAACTCCATTAGCACAATGTGCATCAGAAATAATAAAAGGCTGGAGGGACTTCTAGTCTCTAAGCACATTCCTAGGGTACAAAGTTCCCCTATCAGAGGTAGGAGCAGTACAGGAACAAGTGGCACTGTGGGGAGAAGGGCAGCTGCCTGGGTGCTGACCAATACTTGTCTGTAGAGGGGACATTAGCTATTCCCTGTTCAGGTGACAGGGAGGACAGCTAGATTCATCATTGGGCAGGAGCAACGGGCAGGGCAAGTCAACCTCTCTAGACCTCGTTGTCCTGGTCTGTGAAAGGAGCATAATAAAAGCAGTATATGTTTCATAGAGTTTTCTAAAGAATCACATAGAAATTGACTTTACTCTTAGGATTTTTATCTTTAATTTTTTTTTTCGGGAGTTGGCAGTAGTCTAGCGGGTCAAACACAGGTGGTACAAAGCACAGGGATCACCATAATGATCCCAGTTCCAGCCCCCACCTCCCCACCTGTAGGGGAGTCACTTCACAGGCAGTGAAGCAGGTCTGCAGGTGTCTATCTTTCTATCCCCCTCTTTGTCTCCCCTCCTCTCTCCATTTCTCTCTGTCCTATCCAACAACAACAACAATAATAATTACAACAATAAAATATTAAAAATACTAATAGTTTTGATTACAGTGGGCTGCCCCAATCCTTCTAAAGTGCTGAGTGAAGTGTACCACCCTAACATCTGAAAAGAAAAAAGTATTTTTTTTTCATTCTAAAAGGGCAGAACATTTTGGGAATCCTTAGGGGGCCAAGTCTTATTAACACCTTCCTTGAAGTAAGAGATGTTGATGGAAATAAGGAAGGACCAACCATCATAATTTTAATCATAGAAAGTGAGAAATTAGAAATGGGGCCTGGAAAGCTGACCTCCAAGATGGTCCTCCTCAATGGATTCACCTCCTGATGTTTATGCTCTTGAGCAAACCCCTCTCATATAGAGTCAGGATGAGGCCAGTGTGACTCAGAAAATTAGAATTAGAATTTTTATGAAGTCTTGTGACTCCAGATCTTAAAGAAGTCACTTCTATCTTGGTGGTTGGGAGTGTATGCTTAGGGGGGTCATCAACCATACGCACTGTGGGAATGTTCACGCCAGGCTGTGAAGAATCCATGTGGAGAGGGACTGAAACCCTCTCCAGTCCCAGTCAGCAGCCATCACCAACCTGGGCACTGTATGAGCATACCCCTTTGGAAGTGGATCTTCAGCCTTGGTCAGACATTCAGATGACTGGATAAGAGAGCCTGATGCAGAACCATCCAGATAAGTCCTTCATAAATTGAAACCTGAATATTAGTTAAGCAACTCAGTGATGTTACAAGGACCCAGGCTCTTTCCTTCCTATTTGTAAGAATTTTCAGTTTACTGGTTTTTAATCTTGTCTTATGTTAAAAAAAAAAAAAAAGACTGCTACAGCTTTTATTACCACATTATCAGGTAACCACTTTTCAGTCAGGAATGGAAAGAATGAGAACAAGTTTCTCCCTAAGAGCTTCTATCTTTTTAGAGGAAAAAAAAAACTTTCCCAGAAACTAATTGTCACATAAGAAAACAAAATCAGATTTTAGTGAGATATGAGGGTAACAGCTATTGAGTTAGCTACCAGTGACATCTACCTCACATATAATGAAATCACATTGCCTAACACCATAGTTTAAAATACAAAAATAAATTAAAAAGTGAATTGGAGTTCTATTTCCTTCTCTCTGGGGCATCTATATCTGTAATTTTCAAGTTCCTTACTTCCAACTAACTGAAACTGGGAGAGAAAAGGGTTGTTTAAAGTTTCTTATTGATTATTAATTAAACTGAATATGTAACTCAGGTCTTTTGAATCTTGGACCAAGCTTGAGCCCATGTCAATATTTTTTTATTGTGAATTTCAAGGAACACTTTGTACAAGGTGCTCTACAGATGTTAAAGGGTTGGATAATCAACTAAGTTAGAGAAATTCTAACTACTTGATCCCCACATCATGGTCCTTCAGATCATTAGCACATTAAAGTCTCTGAGAAGTTCAGCCACAAGGAATATATTACCTAATCTTTAATCCAATAGTTCTTAGAATGTGATTGTGCACAGTATTAACACCTCATGATACCAAGGAACATCTCATGGGACCAACATTCAGAAGAGCCCAATGGGAGGTGCTACCCTAAACAGGGATCTTCCAGTTACTTTGGCCCATAAAGCAATCACAGTGTTGGACATGTTCATCCTTGTAGGCAAGGGAAATTAATCCAGCATATGCCACTGTTCATCTCTTCCATTTTGGTACACATTCCACTCAGTGGTGCATTTTTCCCTCCAGTTAATGAAAACATTTATTTCTGTGTGCTTATTTAGCAATTGTAATCACATTCAAGATGGAATGAGAGTTTTCCATTGGAAATAATGAGCAGGAAGTTGAGTGGTAATAGAGATACCCACATTCTTGTCTCTAGCTTGAAGGATGCTGGCAACAGCAGTTTAATGTAGTTCTGCTACTTCACCATGAAGAGAGCACCTCTGACAACAGTGTCTCATTAGTTCTAAAAGCAGATACCCAGAGCTTCACTTGCCTGCTTGTGTATGGTCAAATTAAAGTCATTGGCTCTGCTAGCAACCTTGTATACTTCCCTTCCTTCTCCTCTGTGTTCTACATTTCTGTTACCTACTGATAAGTACATTGAGATACTTAGAATGCTTTGAGCTCAGCATTCAGATCGTGGATTCTTTTCCCACCCTAATATTAGTCTTTCAGGAATAGTAGAAGCCAGGAGACACCTGATGTACCAGTATGGCCCACTTTGTTTAACTTTTGTTAAAATAATATTTTAAAGAACTACACACACCAGCATTATACAATGGGTACATGCTTCATATGTATGTGGTTCTAACTTTGGTCACTAGTAATGCATGAAATGGTAGAATGAACTACTCTCCCCTGGTAATCTGCATACCAGCCTTGTCTGCTTCTGAATTTCAGGCACATGGAGTCAAATAGTATATACATATTTTCTCATGCCTGGCTTCTTCCACGTAAAAATGCAATTGACAAGAAAACCAAACAGGCCTAGAAAGGTGGGGTAGGGTACCTCCCTTGTAATACATGCAACCCAGGTACCACAGGGCAGAGCCATGACATCAAGAGAAACTCTGGTCCCATAGTGTCTTTACCTTCATCTCTCTCTCTCTCTATCTCACTCTCTCAATAAAATAGTCAGCTCATTCACAGTGAAATCATGTATACATGAGGCCTCAGGTGTTAAAAAAATCAAAATAAATGTTAAAATCTGAGGGGGAAAATCCTAAAGATTTATCTTAATAACTTACCAAGAATAAGAAAATAAGAAAAAAGAAAACTAAAATCATCAGCATTTTCCATGTTGCTCATGTAATAGTAGTTCATTAATTTTCACAACTATATAGTAGTCTACTATGTACTTATTCTGTTCTTAACAAGTTTTCTTTGGGCATTTTCCAAGTTGGGGCTATTTAAAATAGTGCATCTATGAAAACCCCAACACGTCTTTTAAAAGAGTATAAAAATATATGTTTCTGTTGGACATATTATACCCAAAAGTAGAAATATTAAACGGTAGGGCATGCATGGGTACCTAACTCCAGACAGCTGTCCAAACTGATTTTATCAATTTATCCTCACACTAGCAGTAGATGAGATGATCGATCAGTAACTTCACATCATCTCTAGCACCTAGAGTTTTCCATCTTTTTCACTTTCATCATTCTAGTGGGTGATAAGTGGCATCAGAAAACCATGTTAAAGTCATCATTATGTTGGTCCAGGAGGTGGCAGGCTAGCTAAGGCACTAGACTCTCAAGCATGAGGTCCTGAGTTCAGTCCCTGGCAGCACATGTACCAGAGTGATGTCTGGTTCTTTCTTTCTCTCTTCCTATCTTTTTCATTAATAAATAAATAAAATATTTTTTAAAAGTCATCATTATGGTTTCCAAACAGACCAGTGATGTTGAGCACCTTTCCATGCTTATTGGATAGATAGTTGTCTTTTTTTTTCTTTTTAAGAAGGGGACAGGATAAGTATACACTTTTATCTTGGTCTATCTTTTCTTTATTAATACATTGTGATATAAACAAAGGTCTAGCAATACCTCCACAAACCCAATACACACAGACACATACATACATGTCTAATTAACTAATAGAAATATAAGTCCTATAGGGACCCACAAAGGGGTCCATTATGATGTTCCTGATGGAGATGACCAGTGACAGTGGTGAGAGGGATCTGTTGGAGATCTAGGCCCATCATGTCTGTGTGGGAATCCCAGGACTTCCTGACTTGGGCCCCAGGTGATGGGATGGCCTGGTAATGACTAAAGAGTCATCATTAAAGTATGCCAGTCTCTTGCCCTTATTCAGCTTTTATAGTCCTTATTTTGTCTGATAAGGTTAGCTTTGGGATGATTAAGGGACGTGCAATGGGAGGTGGGTAGGGAAGGTATCTAGGTCTAAGTAGAAACTGTTTCATTCTACCCCCACAATGATCCTGGCTCCATACTCCCAAAGGGATAAAGAATAGGGAAGCTATCAAGGGAGGGAAATGGATACAGAGTTCTAGGGGTGGGAATTGTGTGGAAATGTACCCCTCTTATCCTATAATCTTGTCAATATTTCCATTTTATAAATAAAAATAAAAAGTGCTAAGAATGAAGAAAAAAAAAGGAAGGAAGAAAGAAAGAAAGAAAAGAACTATAGGGTGAGACATGAAAAGCAAGTCCATGTCCGCTGTGGGAAGTTAATGCTTCCTAGAGACAAAGTATCACCTATGGGGACAGAAGTCCATACCAATGTCCCTTCCTCTTTTCCAGGCCAGATAAACAGGTAAGAGAGAGTGAGAAGAGATGTGTATGGCATGCATAAGTAAATGTCAAGAGTCCACACTTGAATGTCAAGTCTACACTGCTCTAGGGGCTAGAAATTCTGCAGTGGACAAAAACAAGATGAATGAGTCCACAGGAAGCCAAAAATTTTAACGGAGCATTAAAATATTTTTAACTTAGCCTTTTCTCTCTTGAAGTTAAACTAAATGTCATCCAACACATTAGGGATACTGACTGTCTCAGCCATAACATCATCATCATCATCATCATCATCGTCATTATCCAATATTTACAAACCAATTAATATGTAAGTCCCAGGTGATTTCAAGTTTTTCATATGTATTAATTGTATGGCCCTCAAAATTTAATGTATGGAAGCTTTGCTTGGAGGGCATATTGAGTAAAAGCTGCCGACCCCTGTTTCTGACTCATGGGTCTTGCAGCAGTGAGAGTTATTCATTCCTAAAAGAATCCCCTGTACTTCTACTGCTGGGACCTCAGAGGCTACTATCTTACAGCAACTCTACCAAGTAGGTGCCATCGTATTCCTGTAGGTCACTGAGGATACTGAGGCACAGGCAGGCTAAGTAGGACCTATGTCTGTCATCACAAACCTTGTAATTGGTGGAACTGGAAGCAGTCTGAACCCAAACTTTGCACCCGTGACCATGTCTCACCATGTTTCAAATGGCTTGCTATAAAAGATTTTGATAAAAAGTCTTATTTAACTGCCAACAACAGAGCCAAGGGTAGCTTCTGATTCACATCAGATAAGCCTGTCTTTCAGAGTTTTGGGGTATCCTGTGTATCTGCTCTCATCTTGTAGAGATGTGCAGATGTGCTAACCTACTGTGATAAGCTGACACCTGGAGGACAAGGACAACTGTTTGGGGTTTTCAGGTTTACAGATCTGTATTTGAATTCTAACTCCAGGCCATATTGCCTTTGAAAACTTTGGCAAGTCTGTAAGGTATCCGAGCTTCAATTTCTCCTCCTTCTCCTTCTCCTTCTCCTTCCCCTTCCCCTTCCCCTTCCCCTTCCCCTCCTCCTCCTCCTCCTCCTCCTCCTTCTCCTCCTCCTCCTTCTTTTGTTAAAAGAAAGAAATGTAAAGGCATTTAGAACTCCACCTGACTGGAGCTGCTTTATCCTAGCAGCTGGAAGAGCGTAATTCCCCCTGCAGGCAATGAGCTTTGATGGGAAAGGAGCTCCTGATGGACATGCTGGGTATGAAATAAGAGATCTTGGTAGGAAGGGGGACACCTAGACCTAAGTTGGGACTTCTGAGGGAAGTCAGGGTTTTTTGACAATGGGCAAGAAAAGAAGTGGGGAACAGAGGCAAGGGACCAGGGAGAGGTAAAGGCAAGATTTTCCTAAAACTGGTGAGTACTTAGGGCTTTCCATGGGACTGGCACAAAGTGAGGCCAGGCAAAAGTGCAGTAAGAAAATGGGTGACACACCCAGTAGAGCACACACAGATTATCAAGAATAAAGACCCAGGTTGCAGTTCTTTATTCTCATAAGTTTCACAAACAGTGAAGCAGTGCTGCTGGTGTCCCTCTTTCTCTCTCCCTCTCTACCTCCCTCTTCTTTCTCACTTTCTTTCTCTCTCTGTGAAGGCACCAAGTCCCAATGATAACTCTAATGGCAAAAAAATAAAATAAATAAATAATTTATAGTAATTTTTAGTGTGTGTGTGTGTGTGTGTGTGTGTGTGTGTGTGTGTGTGTGTGTGTGTGTATGTTGCCAAGGATTAAGCCCAGGACCTCCTATCTGAGGAGTGCATTTTTACCAGAACTACATCTCTGACCCATGTAATCTGTTTTCAGGTGGCAAAATATAATTATACCTTCCTTCTAGGCATTTTCAAATCCCTAGTGTTTCTTTGGGTATATGCTCCTAGTGTTTAGTGAAATAATTATACGCAACCATTATTATAATTGGAACTTGATGCCTATACTATGAATGGCTCCTTTCTCTCTCTCTCTTTTTGTTAATAGGCCATAGAGTAGTTGACCACATACTGTTTTGTTGTTGTTACTGTTTTTGTTTTGTTTTTCCAGACTGTCTAATGATGGTATGAGGAATTGAACATGAGACTTTGATGTCTCAGGCATGTCTCTTTTGCATAGCCAATGTACTATCTCCCCCACCTTAAATCTCATTATTACATGCTTTCTTCAGTGAAGGAGAAAGTAATCAAGTTAAAGTTAGTGTGTCAGAAAATTTTCATAAAACTGAATTGCTTATGGGAGTGTTGATTGAAAAGACAGTGTTCCTCATTCCAGGAGTACAGGAAGATCCTTACACGGGTGATTCCTTTCAGATTGGAGAATTCCTGAGAGTAAGATCCAAGCCAAAGACCCCACTCCTATTCAGGGACCATCAGAGAGATTGGTGTGGAGAAAGGTAGCCATTCTCACTCCATAAAGGGTAGACACATTTGGTTAACCGTTTTCCTGCCATGGGTTTCTCCCCCTCATTTAGCGTAACTAGTACTAGCGGGCCAGCTGTATTAACTGAAAACACAGGGTAGTACAGTAGGCAGACGTCCTGGGGGTAGGACTTACAGCTGTCTGACTCTGGAAATCTTTTTTCCTAAGGGTTTCATCCTAAGCCTCTTATCTATGGCACTGCCAGAAACAAAGAAGCCTGGTTAAGACAGCCTATTGCAGGAGAGAGAACAAGTATGTGTGTGTGTTTGTGTTTGTGTGCACGCGCTGTGTGTTTGTGTGCACGCGCTGTTTGTGTTTGCGTTGTGTGTACATGTGCGCTTTATTTTGGGAATGTGTGTGTGTGAATGTGTAACTGTGCATATGGATATGGCACTATGTATGAACACTTGTGATTTTGTTGTCTACATCTGTTTGTGTATGTGAATCTGTCTGTGTGAGTACAAGTACCTCTCTGTGCAAATGGACATATGTGTCTGTATGTACTTAGGGGACTTTGTATGTGTTGGTATGTATAAATGAGTGCGTATCTATGTAAATGCATACAAATGGATATTTTTTTAAAAATTTATTTATTTATTATTTCTTTCTCGTTTGTTGCCCTTGTTTTATTGTTGTAGTTATTATTGATGTCATTGTTGTTGGATAGGACAGAGAGAAATGGAGAAAGGAGGGGAAGACAGAGAAGGGGAGAGAAAGACAGACACCTGCAGACCTCCTTCACCGCTTGTGAAGCGACTCCCCTACAGGTGGGGAGCCGGGGGCTCGAACCGGGATCCTTACCTGGTCCCTTCCCTTTGCGACACGTGCTTAACCTGCTGCACTACTGCCCGACTCCCACAAATGGTTATCTTTATGAATGTCTGTGCCTGTGTAGTATCTATGTGTATGAGTATGTATATATGTGCATATAAGTGTGTGTGTGTGTGTGTGTGTGTGTGTGTGAAGGTGTGTACACTTGGAGACAGAGGTGGGGTGAGGATCTCTCCCTGATTGTGTCCATTCTGAATATCAGAGTCTTGGCCATCATTGCCTACTGTCCTATCATCCTGCTTCAGGCATCTGTGTCTGACAGTATGTATCTAAACAACTCTAACTCAAGATTGTGAAGTTGGCCCAAAAACTCTGTAAGAACTGAAGGTAAGGAACTGTCAATAAGACTCACTCAGTGTCCTTCAGGCTATACTGAGCTACGCCCTAGATAGCACCCTACCTGTGTGTAGTTTGGTGAGGAGCACTCATTACCACACAGACTTGGTATCAAATCTGGAGCCTTCTGAAATCAGTGTCCCTGCACTGCCAGCTCCAACCCTAGCTCGCTTGATCCCCACTGCCTTATGCTGCCAGTGCCTACCACATAGTCCACACTTGGTAACTATTGTTGCGTAAATGAATGACTAGATAGGTGAGTGAATGAATGAATGAATGAATGAATGAATGAATGAATGAATGAGTCAGTCTCCTCACAGACTAAGTCCTAGTCCCCTTAGCCAGGTTGATGAGAGCTGGCTGGGTAAAATCTGTACAGCACTGGTTTGCCTCACTCACTCCTCACTCTTCAAATCCCCCAAAGCTTTGATGTTTGGCTATTTCTCTTTGTTCATACCCATATCTAGATCTTTGCTTATTCATCCCCTTAAAATAGTCTTTCAGAACTTGCAGTCTGTCCCCAACATTAGTTTCTACAAGAAAAACTTTGATTCCTTCTAGGAAAATCTGAGCAGGTAAGCAGACAAGCACAGTTAACCAGGCTGGGGTGGGGGTAGGAGGGTGACCTTTGGGTATGCTGAGTGGAAAGTAGGAACCCTGAGGGCATAGAGAAGGGAGAGGGAGGCAGGGGAAGGCTGAATTTCAGATGGGCTGTTGCAATCTACCACCATCCCAGGCTCAAGAGACTGTGAAAGATGGCAGTCTATGAGATACTCTATTTTCTATCTGCCTGGGATTTTTGCACACAATGGCCAAGAGGCCTATGCGGGGGGGGGGGGGGGGGATTTTAAAAGTTCATAAATATCTAAAGTAAAACTGAGGGCTTCCTGAATTGGTAATGAATAGCTTTATTGTGCACATACCAACAAGGCAGTTTGAAGACTGGCAGGACTCAAACCAAGCTGCAAAGGCAGCTTACGTGTAGCTTGTGACAAAGCTGCCCATGTAGTGAGGAGGGAGTGACCATGTATTCCTCACAGCAATGGTTGTAATATTAGAATTCTCTTAGCAGGGAGAGAATTGGTCGGTGATTACCTTGCATTCACCTCAGGGAGAGGATCTAAGTTTTGCCTGTGATTTCCAGCGGCATAAACAAAAAAATGACCTGGGTCAAGCTAGTTGGGAAAACTCAGCTAAATGAAGCCTTGTTTGTATGACTAAGCTGGTGCTGTCTGCTCAGGAAATTTTCCAGGCATGTCTCCTTGTGTTTGATTTTAACCAGGGCTAATGCTGTGTGTGTTGCTTTGTTGACCCACTACAGACCCAGGATCTGAACTCAGGGACTACAAGAGAACCTAAATACTCAAGGACAGAATGCCTAAAAAAGGAATCTGCTCACTGCAGAGCAAAAGGCCAACATGGAGAGACCCTTAGAGACTGAAACACTGCAAGAGAGCCAAGCCTCAGGTCCAGCCTGCACTCCTCTGCTCTGGAAGAGCTTCCAGCCTCACTGTCACATCTCCATGCTCAATGCGAACCTGAGGGTACGGTACAGGAAGGTGCCCTCTGCCCTCCACCAGCACCTGTTCCAGTTTCCATCTCTTTTCTGTCTGTGTGAGCTTGAGCATTTGCTGGCATAGAAGGAAACTATGTAATAGGCAGGCAAGCAAGTGGCACAGGCTGGCCTGCAGGAGATGGGCAGGGTGACTCTCTGCTGGTCCTCCCAGAAGCCAGGTTGGGTTATGCTCCTGTTCTCAGGTCTCTCAGCCTCAGTGGTTCTCCCAGTGAGCAGGGAGAGAGTGTTGGCATGCTTCTAAATTCTGCTTCTAAGACCTCTTCTCCCACTTTCCCACATGCCTCTCCCAATCCATATCAAATAATATTGCATCTGCCGATCGCAACCTAATCAATGCAACAATTGTCACCTCAACATGCTTCAGTTCAGACTGTGTCCAGAGACTTCAGGTGTGGAATGACAACCCTTCAGCTTCATCACTCGGGTGAGACCTTTCCTTTCATAGTATTCTCTAATTCCATCCCAGTTGGATCACTTTCTAACAAAGTCCCAAAACCTAGATATAGACCAGGTTCTGTGAGAGAGAGCATATGTTCACACGTATCCATAAACTAGTGCAAACTATATACCTGAAAGCAGAAGTACACTAGAGTTTGCAGTGAGTACCCCCCCCCCCCCAACACTTCCTCTCCACTATTCCAAGCTTTGGGTCCATGATTGCTCAACAATTTGTTTGGCTTTGTATGTTAACTCCCTTTTCAGCCACCAGGTTGCCATCAGGATGCCGGCCAGGCTTCCCTGGACTGAAGACCCCACCAATGTGGCCTGGAGCTCAGCTTCCCCAGAGACCCACCCTACTAGAGAAAGAGAGAGGCAGACTGGGAGTATGGACCGACCAGTCAACACCCATGTTCAGTGGGGAAGTAATTACAGTAGCAAGACCTTCCACCTTCTGCAACCCACAACGACCCTGGGTCCATGCTCTCAGAGGGATAGAGAATGGGAAAGCTATCATGGAAGGGGATGGGATATGGAGATTGGGTGGTGGGAATTATGTTGAATTATACCCCTCCTACCCTATGGTTTTGTTAATTTTTCCTTTCTTAAATAAAAAATAAATTTAAAAAAAAAAGACCCCTTCTGCTTCATTGGTTTAATTCCCCCTGCTTAACACTGTATTTTATTTACATAACCACTGTTAACTAAACACCGCCCTGCCTCTAGGGCATTGGTTTAATCCTCACTGTTTTATATGCTTTTTCCTTCTCCCCACCCCCTATCCTACGTACATCCTCTTCGGACCTGACTTAGGATATATAAGGACAAGACTGTGATTACAGATAGCTTAGACTGTGCTGCATTCCACATGAATAAAAACTGAACTGCGTACCACTCAGCCATGAGTCCCTGGTCGTCTCTCTCTCCCGCCTGAGAAGCTAGCCCAGCAAGAGAGGAAATAGTTTAGGATGAAAGGCTCGTCTAGGCTGCTAGTATGAGCTTCTTGTCAGTTCTCACTTTCCATATGGCAAGATGGGCCCTGACTGAACAAGTCCTGGGGGAGACATCAGCATGAAGAGCAGGGGATAGAGGGCAAGCAATAGTGCGGCCAATAGGGCACACAGAACACCATGCACAAGAACATAGGTTCAAGCCCCTGGTTCCCACCCCCAGGGAGGAAGATTTGTGAGCACTGCAGCAGTGTTGCAGATATCTCTCTTTCTCTCACTCTTTCTATCTTTCCCTTCTCTCTTAATTTCTCTCTGTCTTATCAAGTGCAAAGAAAAAGAAGTAAAGGGGGAAAACAGCCACCAGTAGTGGTGAATTCATAGCACAGGCACTGAGCCCCAATAATAACATGGTGGAAATAAAACACAAATAAATAAAAATAAAAGAGCTGAGAAGTCCTCTTCTTTCTCATCTCCTTTGATTCCCATACCTAAGGAGTTACAGTACTCCCCACCCCCACTTACCTCTAAAGAGCCTGGTTCAGTGAGACTTTCCTGCACTGTGATGTTTAGATTTGTTTATTTAAAATTTTTTTATTATCTTTATTTTTATTTATTGGATATAAACAGCCAGAAATTGAAAGGGAAGGGGAGATAGAGAGGGAAAGAGACAGAGAGACACCTGCTGCCCTGCTTCACCACTCGCAAAGCTTTCCCCTTGCATATTGGAGACCAGGGGTTTGAACGGTTCCTTGAGCATCATAACATGTGCATTCAACCAGGTGCACCACCACCCAGCCCAGACGTTTAAATTTGTAACCACCCCTGAGCCCCACAATCAGTTCCCTCAAAAGCTCCCACAATGGTGAAGAGCCTGTGATGATAGAGGCCATAATGTTACCAGTCAGGGTCTTGTTGGGTCCCTTGAGAGATACTAGAAAACAAGGTTCTAGGTAATGGAAAGTGTACTTGGAATCAGGATACAGATTCTTACCAGAATTTCGAAAGAAATCAGGGACAAAGACAACAAGAAGCGATAGATAGATTTATCGGGGAGAAGGGGAGGTGTAAAAGTAGATGTGTACATTCAGAGGACAGATTCTAGAGTGAATCACACATTGCCCATATTGACAAACAGACAATAAAAGTTCTAATGGGGACAGGTGGGGTTTTTCCTCTAGAAATGATTATTCACTAAGGGGCCAGATTAAGCAAGAATTTTTCTAGAAAGATTGGAGTTTTCCCAGAATTTGGAGCTCATCTCTTTCTTAAGCTAGCTGTTTCTTTCAGAATTGTTATGATGTCAGGTACATTTCAGTTGCCATCTTGGATCCATTTGGTTCCTTCCAGTTCTTGCCTGTGACTAGGTCTCTGGGGAATTGATTAGTCTTGGGTCCAGTAAGTTTTTTGGAGTTTTCAATGATGTGGTAGTGAAGTCAGGTGCTTGCTCCCGGCTAACCTTGACAGTCTCACCTCTCCAGAGCCCTACCTCACTAGGGCAAGATAGAAATGGATCAACTTTCCAATGTCCATATCCAATGGAGAAGCAATACAGAAGCCAGACCTCCCACCTTCTGCACCCCATAAAAAAATTTGGTTCATACTCCCAGAGAAATAAAGAATAGGAAAGTTCCCAGTGGAGAGGATAGGACATGGAACTCTGGTTGTGGGAGTTGTAAGGAATTGTACCCATGTTATCTTACAATCTTATTAATCACTATTAAATCACTAATAAAAATTAAACATAAGTAAATTAAAAGTTATTTGTCAATAATTTGCTCTGTTTTATATCTTAACTCTTTTCCAGCCACCAGGTTCCAGATGCTACCATAATGCCAACCGGAATTCCCAGGGAGGACAACCCCACCAATGTGTCCTGGAGACCTACCTTCCCAGAGCCCTGCCCCACTAGGGAAAGAGAGAGACACGCTGAGAGTATGGATCAACCTGCCAATGCCCACGTTCAGCAGAGAAGCAACTACAGAAGCCAGACCTTCCATATTCTGCACCCCATAATGACTCTGGGTCCATATTCCCAGAGGGATAAAGAACAGGAAAACTATCAGGAAGGGAATGGGATATGGAGTTCTGGTGGCAGGAATTGCGTGATATAGTACGTTTTATCCTATGGTCTTGTCACTGTTTCCATTTTATAAATAAAAACTTTTTTTAAAAAGGGGGGGAGTAATTTATCTGAAGAAAAAAATGGGAATGAACTGGGAGCAATGGAGGGTATTCTTGTAACATAGACAATCAAAGCAAGCCTCTCTGGGGAGATGATATTGAAGCAGACATGAGGGAGGTGAGAGGGTGTACCAGATGAATCCCAGAAAAATCCACTCCAAAGAGAGAGGTCTGCAAGTACTAGTGGTCCCTAGAGGTGAAATGTGTTGGTATGTGTTAAAGAGGACCGTAAAGCAGTGCAGAGTTGAGGGGCTAAAGGAGGAAAAGGAGAAGGGAAGAGGAGGAGAAAGCAGAGGAGGAGGAGGGGAGGCCAGAGCAGGGCTGATACACCAGGCTTCTGGGAAAGTTGTTCTGGTGCTATTACCTGGATTAATTTACTTAGTTTTCTCATCCAGACACTGCACAGTATGTGTGATCAGCATCCCCATTGTCCACGTGAATAAACTAAGGAACAGAGAGGATAGAGAATTCCCTGCAGAGAGCAGATGTCTTACCCAGAAGCTGTCTGCCTCACCACTTTGCTCTCTGTCCTGGTCCTGGAGACTCAGCAGCCTCCACTTGAGGTAGGTGCCACCTCCAGTGCTGGGTCCTACTGCCCCACTCTACACAGGGTTCTGCTTGGAAGCCTGAAGCAGAGACAAGAGGTGAACATAAATGTGAATGGTCAGTCACTAATTTCCCCTGCAGTTTCTGTTCCAGGCACAAGCCAAGCACAGGCAGGATAGTTTGAGGAGCCAAGGGCAGCTCGTCACAGCCTCAGGGACAGGAAGGAAGGGGTCAGGCTCTGAGTGAAAGGTGATATATTTTTATTTGTTTGTTTTCCTTTTTGCCTCCAGGGTTATGGCTAGTGTTTGGTCCTGGCACTGCGAATACTCTGCTCCTGGTGGCCATTTTTCATTTTTTAAAATATATTTGCTTATTTATTGTTGGATAGAGACAGAAATTGAGAGGGGAGGAGTAAATAGAGAGGGAGAGACAGAGAGATTCAGAGAAACAACTGCAGCCCTGCTTCACCATTTGTGAAGCTTTCACTCTGCAGATGGGGACCAGGGACTCGAACCTGGGTCCTTGCGTGCTATAGTGTGAGCGCTTAAACAGGTACACCACAACCTAGCCCTGCATTTTTTCATTTTTTTTTCTATAGGACAGAGAGAAATTGAAAGGGAATGGGGGGAGAGACACCTGCAGACCTGCTTCACCCTTGTGAAGCAACCTAACCACACTGAAGGTGGGGAATTGGGGGCTTGAACAAGAATCCTTTCATGGATCCTTACACTTCATATGATGTGTGCCAAGCCCCAAAGTGTTTTTGTTTGTTTTTTGTTTGGTTTATGGTAAGACTGGCAGGTGAATCTGAAGGTCTGCTGCCTCAGGTATGAAGGCCTTTGTGTAGAGCCACTATACTAGGTAAGCAGTCTGCAGATATTTTCTGTGAGGGGGTCACTGCTGGGAGGACTGAGTTCTGCAGGGCCACTGGGCCTTGCAGAGGCTTTGCTCTGAAAGAAGAAAAAGAAGAAGTAAAGTATTTTCAAATGACAAGAGAGGAATTGGGGGAAATAACTCAGTGGGCAGATCATCAGATTTGCATGCCTGAGGTTTTCAGTTCTATACCTGGTTCTTGCTGTATGTGCCAGAGCAGTTCTCTGATATTTCTCTCTCTCTCTCTCTCTCTCTGTATGTGCCAGAGCGGTTCTCTGATCTCTCTCTCTCTCTTTCTCTCTCTCTCTTTCTCTCTCTCTCTCTTTCTCTCTCTCTCTCTCTCTCTCTCTCTCTCTGTCTCATAACAAAATTGTGAAAAAAAAAAAAAAGACAGGAGAGGCTGGCAAATGGCTCACAATGACCTGGTTTCTAGCTTCTCAGACACTACAAACCAGCACCTGCATAGCAGAAGCAAGATTGTGGTGTCGCTTCTCTCTGTCTCTCACCCTCTAGGCAAAGAAATAATGTTGTCAGCTAGAGCAGTGGAATTTGGAATGTCCTCAATGGCAGGAGAATGTGAGTGGTAGGGAGCACTGGAGTAGGTGACAGGAGGTGCTCACAAGATCAGAGTCCCAAATAACTAGCTGTGACAACCCCATCCCCACCTCCCTACCCCCAGTTCACTAGCCTCACCCCAGTTTCAGCTATCCTGGTGACTGGCAGAGTTTGGCACCATGTGTCATTATTTGCAGAGCTGGGAGCTGTTTGCAAAGCTTGTCGATGCCTGTGTCACCATTTGGAGAGGGTGGCATTGTTTGTCATCCATGGAGCTCGGTCTTATTTGCAGAGCTCTGCCTTGTGAGGAGAGACTAACACTCTCTGTGTTAGTCTTTGTCAATATCTTAACTGGTGTGTGCCACCCATTCTTCCTGGTTCCTGATTTCTAAGCCAGCCAGTGTCAATTGCACTGTCTCTCTGTATGCAAAAGGTCTGTCACTGCTGAAGGCACTGACTATATAGTGTTCCTCACTGCCTGACCCCCCACTATTTGCAGTTACAGTATTTGCAGTTTGGCACTGCTAGGTTCCTAGCATGTAAAAACCATGACTGTTTGGGCCCCTATTTGCAGACTTCCATGAAGGCTGGAATGATGGTGTCTGCCCGGTAGATACTAAGGATACAGAACCACCCCTCTCTGCAAGCTTGTTGAGCCATACCTCTTTACTTTCTGCTGTTTGTTTTGCAGATCCTGTAGCTGTTGATGCCTCTGTACACCCTCTGACAATTTTGAACACTGGTTTCTAGACCCCACTTAAGATTAAGCATTCCACCTCTGTTCTATTTACAACTTGATGGGGTCTGTAAACTGTTTTCTGGAACTTGATTTCACAACAAAGTCAAGGCCCTCTCAAGTGACTTTGGGCTAGGAATACATGCAGACTTGCAGAGGAGCCAAAATTTGGCAGGAAGTGGAGATTGGGGGGTGAAAGATGAAAGGTTTTTTTCTGCTTCTGATAGGAATTGAAGGCTGTCATTGGGAGGGAGCGGGCTCCTCATGGCAAGAGGTATAATTAATTAAGTGTGAGGTGCTGCGAGTGCAGGCAGCTGGTGCCAGTGATAAAGTGGAATCATGAACAAATCCCCAGTGGTGTGGATACTGGAGCACCCATGGCATGCCTGGGTGGAGGAGGGGGGAAGAGGGAGGATGGACTGACAGCATCTAGCACCAGCAAGGGGCAGGATCCTCAGGGAGAGAAGGACAGAGATTGGACAGAAGGCATTTCTAGGCAAAGCTCTGCCTCACTCAGACCTCAGCACCTTGAAGTTCTACCCCTTGGTGGGAAAGCCAAAAAAAGCCCATTTTACCACCACTCATTTCTTTAGATAGAAAGACAGAAAAATGAAACCATAATAAAGAGTGAAAATTGAAAGAAGTGGCTAAAAGAAGGCTAGAATTTTTTTCCCAGTATAAGAAGCCCATCAACTATTAAAATATATATATATAATCCTCATTTAAAGCTAGGGAAAATATAAGCTGAGGATCAAAAAGTCACCTTTTTAGAAAGGCTAAAACAAGGGGAAAACAAAACAAACAAACAAAAAAACCTCACCTCTGTATAGCTAACTAGCAGAGAAAAAAGGCCATGCAAAGCAAAAGGCACACATTAGAGGCACACAGCCTACTCAGATATTTACATTCCGTTATTAATTATCACAGACAAGGAGCAAGTTATAGGTCAGATGCAAACCTAAAATCAAATGTCCAGGAAAAGAATCTGAGATCTGAGTGAGGAATTCCAAATCCAGCAAAAGAAACTCCTTTCATACTTCAAAGTAAAAAACAAACAAACAAAAACAGGTGAAGGATATATGAGTTCAAAGAGCAAATGGTATGAAAAGGGGCTGGCAGACAGGCTCAGCTGAATCTGTACTGAAGAGGGTGACCCAGAGCCCCCAGCTCCCAAACAGTTCTTTGATGGTGAGATTGAATGCACAAGATCTAATACTGAGGGTATATGGATATGCAGCTTTCCCATTTTTAATTTGATCTCACATCAGCCTCTGGAATGTGTAGCATTTAGGAGGGAACATTAAGTCACTCACCTCACAGATGAGGAAATTAAAACCAGACTAAGAAGCAAGAACCCTATCAGCTAAGTTCTATTCCAACATTAGAAGGTGAACCCAGGGCTATTGATTCAACTCTCAGCATCTTAGTGCAATATCAGATCATCTGGGTTGAGCTTCTTGTAGAATAGACCTTGAGGTAGGAATGTGGATGCATGTAACTTATCTTGAAGGTAAAGGGAGTTCTGATAAGGACAAAAAAAGCAGAAGAGCCCACACAGATGTGTCATCAAGCTGTCTGACACCATTAAAAGTGGGACTCAATTCTTTGGGATCATCTTGGGAGACAGTGTGGCACTGAGCCTTAGAGTTTTCTGTCCTGGAGGTGAAGTCATGGAGAGCTGTAGCTAAAATGCTAATTCTCAAGTCTCTGGGAAGACTCTACCAGAAGATTACAGAGGAATCCCCTAGGATGAGTGATAGCCACTGACACTGGGCACCTGGGTCAATGTAAGGAAAAGTTAAGGGTTGAAGGAACATGAACCAAGCACTGATAACACATGCTATATACACTGCACAAACTTGGTGTTTCATTTTAAAAACAGATGTAAAGTGGTCATTGGAACCTGCTGAAATTCACTTGGACCTCCTGGATGAGTTCAAGGGTAAATCTGTGAGACTGATGATCAAATCAGGTTACATTTTTCAGACTATTTTTTTATTTGTGATTAATAATGAGTTACAAGATAGTAAGATTACAAAGTATAATTCTATATCACACCCATAAGAGTTCTGTGTCTTGCTCTGGGAGGTGGCGCAGTGATAAAGCTTTGGACTTTCAAGCATGAAGTCCTGAGTTCAATGCCCAACAGAACATGTACCAGAGTGATGTCTGGTTCTTTCTCTCTCCTCCTATCTTTCTCATTAATAAATAAAGTCTTTAAAAAAATATATTTTTAAGAAAAGAATTCTGTGTCCTCATCATCCCAAAGATAACCACAATTGTTCTTACAAAATCTAAGAAACTCTTTACTTCTGTATTTTTTTTTCAAGTCCATGTGTTTCTGTTCTCTAGATTCCACATATGAGTAAAACATGCTGCCTTTCTTCTCTTATTTCACGAAGCATAAGCATAACACCTCCAGTCCCATCTATTTTGTCTAGTCCATCTATTTTGTATATCTGTTTTACTGCAGAGTAGTATTCCATACAACATATACTTCATGACTTCATTACCAGCATTTGTTGATGGGTATTTAGGCTGTTTCCACTCTTTGGCTATTGTGAATAATGCAGCTACCAACACAGGGGTGCTTATGTCCCTTTGAATTGGTGTTTTATTGTCCTTTGGATAAATGCCTAAGAATGATATTACTGGATCATAATTCCATTTTTACTTGTTTAAGAACTCTTTATACAGTCTTTCAAATGGGCTGTACCACTTTGCACTTCCACCAGCAGTATAACAGAGTCCCTTTTACTCCACAACCTCTCCAAACACCTTTCATTTTCCCTTTTTATTGATGTAGGCCATTCCCACAGATGTAAGGTAGAATTTCAGTGTAGTTTTGATTTGCATTTCTCTACTAATAAGTGAAGTGAAGTATTTATGTCTGTGGGTTATACATATTTTTTCTTTAGAAATAGTCTGTTCAGTCCTTTGGTTCACTTTTTTATATGTTATTATATTTTTCTTATGTTGAGTTCTATAAATTCTTTTATAGATGTTTTAAATCAGTCACTTGTTTAATGTGTGGTGTGCAAATATCTTCTCCCATTTATAGGGCTTCCTGTTTATCCTTTTGTATTTTGCTTTTAAGTGTAGAATTTTTTTAGCTTGATGTAGTTCATTTATTTACTCTTGTTTCCAATTCCCATGCCCATGGGGTTGAGTCTCCAAAAACATCTTTGATATGAAGTTAGTGTAGTGTTTCCCTGATGTTTTCATCTATATATTTAAGAGTTTCTGGTCTAATAACTAGGCCTTTGATCCACTTTGATCTATTTTGGTAAATGGTGTTAAGTGGTCATCTAATTTCACTTTTCTTGATGTGACTATCCAATTTCCCAGCACCATTTACTGAAGAGACCTCCCTTCCCACATTGAATGGTTTTTGCCTCTTTGTCTAATATGTGGCTGTATATATGTGAGTTCATTTCTAGGCTCTTGATTCTATTCCCTTGATCCAAGTGTCCATTTTCAGTCCAGTACCATGCTGTTTTAACTACTATTGCTTTGTAATAGAAACTGAAGTTGAGAGGCATGATACCAAGTCAGGTTACTTATTGCTCCAAAGGGTCACTGTGATAGTGAGCTGATAGGAAACTACATTTCCAAAATTAGAGAGCAGAGATAAAGACTGTGGGGTTGACATTTTTATGTGAAATAGATATCATTATAATCCCTTAAAGGAGTTTTTTGTTGTTGTTGTTCTTTTGTTTTTCTTAGCAGAACATTACTCAGCTCTGGTTTATGGTGCTGGAAATTAAACCTGAGACTTCCTGTGCCACAGGCAAGAAAGTTTTTTTTTTTTTGTATAATCATTATGCTATCTCAAAAGCTTTTTTTTTTTTTGCCTCCAGGGTTATCACTGGGTATCAGTGCCTGCACTCTGAATCCACTGCTCCTGAAGACCATTTTTTCCATGGTTGTTGTTGCTACTATTATTGTTGTTGCTGTTGTTGGATAGGACAGAGAGAAATTGAGAGAGGAGGAAAGACAAAGAGGGGAAAAGAAAGATAGAAACCTGCAGACTTGCTTCACCTCTTGCAAAGTGAAACCACCGGCAGATGGGAAGATGAGGGAGCTCAAACCGGGATCTTTGAGCTTCTCACTATCTGCGCTTAACCCAGCCCCCTTCAAACCAATTTTTTTTTGTTTAAATTTTTTATTTATAACAAGGAAACATTGACTAAATGATAGGATAAGAGGGGTACAACTCCACACAGTTCCCACCACCAGAACCCTATATCCCTTCCCCTTCCCTATAGCTTTCCTACTCTTTAACCCTCAGGGAGTATGGACCCAAGGTCATTGTGGGTTGCAGAAGGTTGAAGGTCTGGCTTCTATAATTGCTTCCCTGCTGAACATGGGTGTTGACATCTTGATCCATACTCCCAGCCTTTCTCTATCTTTCCCTAGTGAGGAAGGGCTCTAGGGAAGCAGAGCTCCAGGACACATTGGTGGGGTTGTCTGTCCAGGGAAGTCTGGTCAGCATCATGCTAGCATCTGGAACCTGGTGGTCAACAAGAGAATTAATATACAAAGCCAAACAAATTGTTGACAAATCATGGCCTAAAGGCTGGAATAGTGAAGATGAAGAGTTAGGGGCTCCTGAATTTTGTAGATAGATAGTAGGCATATTTCAGTTATATTCCAAAGGGCCTGTGGCTATACTAGGGTTTTTTTTTTCTTTTTTTTCCCCTGAGCCTGAAATCTGATATGCAGGTGGATCCAAGTTATTGTCTGGGAAGATGATGTCATGGCTGGAAAAAGGACCATTGTGCTGTATCAGGGAAGAGAGCAGCTCCCTAATGTGGGAAAGGGGTATAAATACTATTGACTGTAAACCCCATTGATTTGATTTGGTCTGGGGCCCATATTTAGCTTAGGAGGTGATGTGACCTCTGCATCCCTGTCGATATGAGCCCACATCCCGTGGTCATGAGCAGGAATCTTTGAAGCTGCCCCAGTATTGACCCATCTTCCTCAGGTGCAGCATAGACTATATTGTTCATCCTCCCTTCGGAGGATGGAACACTCTCTACTGTTGTTTATGCAAGTTGAGTGCAAGGACCTATGGGGGCCCACAAAGGGGTCTATTGTGTTGTTCCTCATAGAGATGCCCAGTAACAATAGAGAGAGGCATTTATTCGAGGTCTAGGCCCACCATGTCTGTTTGGGAATCTCAGAATCCCAGTTAGAGCCCCAGCTGATGGGGTGAACTGATAGTGACTAAAGAGTCATCGTTAAAGTATGCCAGTCTCTTTCCCTTATTCAGCCTTTGCTGTCCTTGCTTTGATGAGGTTAGCTTTCGAGTGAGTGAGAGAATTGTAATAGGAAGTAGGTGAGGAGGGTATCTAAGTCTAAGCAGACACTATTTCATTATGAACTTGATACTGACTCACTACAGACTATTGTTTACTTTTGCTTTCAGGTATATATTTTGTCCTAATTTATGAATACATATAAACATATGCTCTATCTTATGGGACCTGGTTTACATCTAGGTTTTGGGACTTTGTTAGGAAGTGAATCTCCTGGAATGGAATCTGAGAATACTATGAAAGGAAAGGACTCACCCAAGTAATTAGGGTGAACAGTTGTAATTCTATGCCTGAAGTCTCTGGATACAGTCTGAAGTGAAGGATACCGAGGTTGTATTTGTTGTGTTGATTAGGTTGGGATCAGCTGAAGTGATATTATTTGGTATGAATTGAGAAAAGCATGCAGGAATGTGAGCCCCACTCTAGAGGTCCCAGGACTGGGACAATATAGGCTCTATAGAGGAAGTGGGAGATTCCTGCTGTCTTAGGGTTTTAGAAAACAGTAGATAGTTATTGCCATAATCACATTATTTGGCAGTTGTATTAACTTTGAAAAATCCTTTTGTTAGGATTTGAGGTATCATACACAACCTCACCATAATTTATGCCCTTTAACATTATATGTATATAGTTGTGCCATCAGTTGCTTTTGTTCTCCCTGGTCTAAGCTTTTAAGAGAGTCAACATATCAAAGATTCAGCCTATGTTCTGTGCATTAAAAAGTTTGAGACATTAAATCAATTTTCCTCTCTCATATTAAATAGTGATTTGTATGACTAGAAATTAATAGGAATGTACATAAACACTATTCCCACCACCAAAAGACTGTGTCCCATCCCATCCTCCCTTTCACTGCCCACCCCCCCGCCACCCCTTGATGCCAAACATCCACCCTCAACCTCAGCCCAGGGTTTTTACTTTGGTGCCCTATTCCAAAGCTTTCCTATTCTTTATCCCTCTGGGAGTATGGACCCAGGTTTATTATGGTGAAGGTGGAAGGTCTGGCTTCTGTAATTGCTTCCTGGCTGAACATAGGCATTGGCAGGTGATCCATACTCCCAGTGTAGGCATTTCTTTTTTCTCTTCTCCTTCTCCTTCTCCTCCTTCTCCTCCTCCTCCTCCGCCTCCTCCTCCTCCTTCTTCTTCTTCTTTTCTCTCTCTCTCTCTCTTTCTCCCTCTCTCTCTTTGTGTGTGTGTCTCACCCTCTATAAAATAAAATGACTGACAGGAACAGTGTATTCCTGCAGGATCCAAGTTCCAGTGATAATCCGGTGGTAAAAAAGGTTAATTTAGGAAGGGCGGAGCCAAGATGGCAACCGAGATGGAGCTACTGGCCTGAGTCTTGACAATAACTGCTGGAAATGGTAGGGTTCTTTGCCTTCAGAAGGACAATAAATTCGGAGTCCTAGCTATGACACCAAGGGGGTGAATGTAGCTCAGTTTGGATTAGAATATAGAGGAAAAGGGTGGGAGTGGGTGGGAGTGGGTGGGAGGGATGGGTCACAGTCTTTTGGTGGTGGGAATGGTGTTTATGTACACTCCTAGAAAAATGTAGACATATAAATCAGTAGTTAATTAATATGAGAGGGGGAAAATCAGTTGTATGTCTCAAAGTTTCTCAAAACACAAACTGAATCTTTTCAATATATAGGCTGTGTATTTGATATGCGGACTCTCTCAAAAGCCTAGACCAAGTAGATCAGAAGCATCCAATAGCACAGCTATATACAAGATACTGGATACTGTACAGCAAACAATAACAAAAGGACTTTTCAAAGTTAACCCAATTACCAAATAATGTGATGATAACATTAACTATCGATTGTCTTTTTGAACCCTAAGACAGCAGGATCCTCACATCTCCACTATAGAGCCCCTTCTTCCCCCAGTCCTGGAACCCTTGGACAGGGCCCACTTTCCCATATGCGTCACCCAATCCAAACCAAATAATATTGCATCCGCCGATCACAACCTAACCAACGCAACGATTGCCACCTCAACATGCTTCACCTCAGACTGTGTCCAGAGACTTCACATGTGGAATGACAACCTTCAGCTTCATTACTCGAGTGAGACCTTTCCTTTTATAGTACACTCTAATTTCATCTCAGGTAGTTCACTTTCTAACAAAGTCCCAAAACCTAGATATACACCAGTTTCTGTGAGAGAGAGCTTATGTGCACACGTATCCATAAACTACTGCAAAATATATACCTGAAAGCAGAAGTACACTAGAGTTTGCAGTGAGTACCTCCCTAACACTTCCTCTCCACTATTCCAAGCTTGGGATCCATGATTGCTCAACAAATTGTTTGGCTTCATATGTTAACTCTCTTTTCAATCACCAGGTTCCAGATGCCACCAGGATGCTGGCCAGGCTTCCCTGGATTGAAGACCCCACCAATATGTCCTGGAGCTCTGCTTCCCCAGAGACACACCTTACTAGGGAAAGAGAGAGGCAGACTGGGAGTATGGACCGACCAGTCAACGCCCATGTTCAGCGGGGAAGCAATTACAGAAGCCAGACCTTCTACCTTCTGCAACCCTCAATGACCCTGGGTCCATGCTCCCAGAGGGCTAGAGAATGGGAAAGCTATCATGGGAGGGGGTGGGTTATGGAGATTGGGTGGTGGGAATTGTGTGGAGTTGTACCCCTCCTACCTTATGTTTTTGTTCATTAATCCTTTCTTAAATAAAAAATTAAAAAAAAAAAAAAAGAATATAGAGGAAAAAAGAAAGGGAAAACTTTTTATTATTCCCGAAGCTCACCCCTGCCCCCCCCAACCAGACCCTGCTCCTGGCAGGCTGCTCCTAGCAGGCTTCTAACAGGCTCTCCTGCTGAGCTTCTTTCTTTATCAAGATTCCTGGCCCAACAGGGGTTCCATTCCTTTTGTATTCCTTTCTGAAACCCTTGGCCCTCTTTCTTTCTGTCTAAGTGGCCAACTGGACCTACAAAAGGGAAAGACTGCCCTGAAGTATTTTTTCTTTTTTTTTCCCCCCGTTTTTTTTTTTTTTTGTCTGTTTGCTTTACTTTCTTAACAATTAGCTGCCTCTGCTCAGGCTGCTTGAGGCAATCTGTGACAGGTTTTTTACCCTGCTCTATTTTATTATTAATATATATAGGTGTATCCCTCCCCCCCCTTTAGGTTGACCAGAATTAACTCTTAGTATATTTTCCAATGCTAAAGGACTGGGCAGCTTACCCATTGTGAGAGGAACTTGTTTCACTACTCCTACCTCCTCTACCCACTCTCCCCTTATCCCTACTCCTAGCTAATCAAAAAACAAAATAAAATAAAAAACTCTTTCCTTTCACTGCTCTTTTATTACAGTTCTTTTTCTTATCTTTTCTCTCTCTTGTTTTTCTTCTGATTTTTTTTTTCTTTTTCTTGTCTTCCTTCCTCCTTCTTTGGGTTTCTGCATTCACTGATATTCATTTGTGAATTATTTTGGGGAAGAAATCTGACACAGACTGTACTTTCTATGTTTGTATCTCTGCTCAACTTCCCTTTCTCCTCTTGCTACCCCTAGAATTTACAGTGGATAGTATATTTGCATAATTGTCTATTCTTGCTATCCCTTTTTTCCTTTCTTTTTCTTCTTCACTAGGACTTGGTTGCTATTTTTTCACGGACTACAGACATTGTTTGGCTAACTGGTAGTGGTTAAACTGCTTCAATCCTTGCTTCAGTTGCTTAAACTAAGCATCAAAAGGCCCAGAGTGGGAGGAAGGTTCAGAAAACATAACCCAACCATATGCTGCTTGCAAGAATCCTATCTGACACAGCAGGATAAACATAGACTTAAAGTGAAAGGATGCGAAACTATTATACAGGCTAATGGACCACAAAAAAAGGCAGGAACAGCCATTCGCATCTCTGACACAATAGATTTTAAATTAAATAAAGTAATAAAAGATAGGCAAGGACATTACATAAAGATTAGAGGATCAATCATCCAAGAAGACTTAACAATTATTAACATCTATGGATCCAATGAGGGACCATCTAAATACATCAAGCAACTATTGAAAGAACTTCAAAAATACATTTATAGTAATACAATAATAGTGGAAGATTTTAACACCCCACTCTCACACAGACAGATCAACAAAGCAGAGAACAACAAATAAAAAAGAGAATTAAATGAAGATATGGTCAGACTAGACCTCCTGGACATTTTCAGAGTTCTTCATCCCAAAAAACTGGAATACACATTCTTCTCAAATCCACACAACACATATTCAAGGATAGACCACATGTTAGGTCACAAAGACAGCATTAATAAATTCAAGAACATTGAAATCATCCCTACTATCTTCTCAGACCACGGCGGAGTAAAACTAACATTTAACAACAAACAGAAAATTATTTAAACCAAAACAGAATTTGGAAATTAAACAATATACTGCTTAAGAACCACTGGGTCAGTTAGTCACTCAAGCAAAAATTCAAATGTTCCTGGAAACAAATGAAAATGAAGACACAACCTATCAAAATATTTGAGACACAGCTAAAGCAGTATTGAAAGGGAAACTTATAGCCATACAATAACATATTAAACAACAAGCAAAAGCTCAAATGAACGACCATACTGCACACTTTAGGGACTTAGAGGAAGAGGAACAAAGGAACCCTAAAGCAACCAGAAGGACGGAAATCACTAAAACTAGAGCAGAAATAAACATCGAAAATAGGAGAAACATACAGAAGATAAATGAAGCCAAATGTGGATTCTTTGAAAGATTAAACAAAATTTACAAACCCTTAGCCAGACTCAGTAAACAAAAAAGGGAGAGGATTCAAATTAATAGAATTGTAAACAATAGAGGAGATATCACAACTGACACCACAGAAATCCAGAAAATTCTATGAAGAACTATATGCCACCAAACTAGACAATCTGGAAGAAATGGAACAATCCCTAGAAACATATGCCCTTCCAAAATTGAACCAAGGAGAACTACAAAATCTAAATGCACCAATCACAGACAAAGAAATTAAAACCGTTATTAAGAATCTCCCCAACAACAAAAGTCCTGGACCAGATGGCTTCACAAATGAATTCTACAAAACCTTCAGGAAACAGTTAGTACCCATACTTTCAAGGCTTTTCCATAAGATTGAAAAACAGGAACACTCCCTTCCACCTTCTATGAAGCCAACATCACCCTGATACCAAAAGCAGAGAGGAACACAACAAAAAAGGAAAACTACAGACCAATATCTCTGATGAACATAGATGCCAAAATATTAAACAAGATCTTGGTCAACCGGATACAGCAACATATCAAAAAGATTGTTCATCACGACCAAGTGGGATTCATCCCAGGAATGCAAGGCTGGTTCAACATCCGTAAGTCAATCAATGTCATTCACCACATCAATAAAAGCAAAGCCAAAAACCACACGATTATCTCAATAGATGCAGAGAAAGCCTTTGACAAAATCCAACACCCATTCATGCTCAAAACCATACAAAAATTGGGAATAGATGGGAAATTCCTCAAGATAGTGGAATCCATATCTAGCAAACCTACATCCGACATCATACTCAATGGACAGAAGCTGAAAGCATTCCCCCTCAGATCGAGGACTAGTCAGGGCTGTCCACTGTCACCATTACTCTTCAACATAGTACTGGAAGTTCTTGACACAGCAATCAGGCAAGAGAAAGAAATCAAAGGAATACAGATTGGAAGGGAAGAAGTCAGCTCTCACTATTTGCAGATGATATGATAGTATACATAGAAAAACCTAAAGAATCCAGCAGAAAACCACTGGAAGTTATTAGGCAATATAGGAAGGTGTCAGGCTACAAAATCAATGTACAAAAATCAGTGGCATTTCTTTATGCAAACACTAAATCTGAAGAATACATCCAGAAATCACTCCCATTCACTGTCACAGCAATAAAATACCTAGGAGTAAAGCTGACCAAAGAAGTGAAAGACTTGCATACTGAAAACTATCAGTCACTATTCAAGGAAATTGAAACTGATACCAAGAAATGGAAAGATATCCCATGCTCATGGACTGCAAGAATAAATATCATCAAAATGAATATACTCCCCAGAGCCATACACAAATTTAATGCAATACCCATCAAAGTTCCAACAAGCTTCTTTAAGAGAATATAACAAAAACTACAATCATTTATCTGGAACCAGAAAACACCTAGAATTGCCAAAACCAACTTGAGGAAAAGAAACAGAAATGGAGGCATCACACTCCCAAACCTCAAACTTTATTATAAAGCCATCATCATCAAGACAGCATAGTACTGGAACAAAAATAGGCACACAGACTAGTGTAACAGAACTCAAAGCCCAAATCTAACCCCCCACACCTATGGACATCTAATCTTTGATAAGAGGGCCCAAAGTAATAAATGGAAGAAGGAGGCTCTCTTCAATAAATGGTGCTAGGAAAACTGGGTTGAAACATGCAGAAGAATGAAACTGAACCACTTTATCTCACCAGAAACAAAAATCAACTCCAAATAGATTAAAGACCTGGATGTTAGACCAGAAACAATCAAATACTTAGGGGAAAACTTTGTAAAACACTTTCCCCCCTAAACCCCAAGGACATCTTTGATGAAACAAACCCAATTGCAAAGAAGACTAAAGCAGATACAAACAAATGGGGCTATATTAAATTAAAAAGCTTCTGCACAGCCAAAGAAACTATCACACAAACAAAGAGACCCCTCACAGAATGGGAAAGATCTTTACATGCCATACATCAGACAAGAGACTAATCACCAAAATATACAAAGAGCTCAGCAAACTTAGCACCAAAAAAGCAAATTACGCCATCCATAAATGGGCAGAGTATATGAACAGAACATTCACTCCAGAGGAGATCCTAAAGGCTAACAAACATATGAAAAACTGCTCCCGGTCACTGATTGTCAGAGAAATGCAAATAAAGACAACATTGAGATACCACCTCACTCCAATAAGAATGGCATACATCAAAAAGGACAGCAGCAACAAATGCTGGAGAGGCTGTGGGGAAAGAGGAACTCTTTTGCACTGCTGGTGGGAATGTAAATTGGCCCAGCCTCTGTGGAGAGCAGTCTGGGAAACTCTCACAAGGCTAGACATGGACCTTCCATATGACCCAGTAATTCCTCTCCTGGGGATCTACCCCAAGGACTCCATAACACCCAACCAAAAAGATGTGTGTACTCCTATGTTCATAGCAGCACAATTCATAATAGCTAAAACCTGGAAGCAACCCAGGTGCCCAAAAACAGATAAGTGGCTGAGAAAGCTGTGGTATATATATACACAATGGAATACTATGCAGCTACTAAGAACAATGAATTCAACTTCTCTGACCCATCTTGGTCAGAGCTAAAAGGAATTATGCTAACTGAGCTAAGTCAGAAAGATAAAGATGAGTATGGGATGATCCCACTCATCAACAGAAGTTGAGAAAGAAGATCAGAAAGGGAAACTAAAGGCAGGGTCTGACTAAATTGAAAGTAGGGCACCAAAGTAAAAACCCTGTGGTGAGGGGGAGGATGGACATACGGCTTCCTGGGCAGGAGGGGGGGTTGGGTGTGAGGGTGGGTGGGTGGGATAGGACACAATCTTTTGGTGGTGAGAATGGTGTTTATGTACACACCTATTAAATTTCAGTCATATAAATCACTATTTAATTAATATGAGAGGGGGGAAATTGATTGTATGTCTAACAAAGGGACTTTTCAAAGTTAACCCAATTACCAAACAATGTGATGTTAACAGTAACTATCCATTGTCTTCTTGAGGCCTAAGACAGCAGGAACCTCACATTTTCACTATAGAGCCTAAACTTCCCCCAATCCTGGGACCCTAGGGTAGCGCCCACTTTCCTGTATCTTTCTCCCAATTCTTATCAAATAATATTGCATCCGCTGATCACAACCTAATCAACACAACGAGTGCCACACCAGCATACTTCACTTCAGACTGTGTCTAGATACTTCAGGTGTGGGATGACAACCCTTCAGCTTCATCACTCAGGTGACACCTTTCCTTTCATAGTATTCTCTAATTCCATTCCAGGTAGTTCACTTCCTAACAAAGTCCCAAAACCTAGATATAGACCAGGTTCCAGGGGACAGCATACGTCCACACGTATCCATAAACCAGGTCAAATATATACCTGAAAGCAGTAGTATACTTTATCTCCACTATTCCATCCTTTGGGTCCATGATTCTTCAACAATTTGTTTGGCTTTGTATGTTAACTCTATTTTCAGCCACCAGGTTCCAGATGCCATCAGGATGCCGGCCAGGCTTTCCTGAACTGAAGACCCCACCAATGCGTCCTGGAGCTCCACTTCCCCAGAGACCCATCCTACTAGGGAAAGAGAGAGGCAGACTGGGAGTATGGATCAACCAGTCAATGCCCATGTTCAGCGGGGAAGCAATTACAGAAGCCAGACCTTCCACCTTCTGCAACCCACAATGGCCCTGGGTCCATGCTCCAGGAGGGATAGAGAATGGGAAAGCTAGTGGGGAGGGGTCGGGATATAGAGATTTGGTGGCGGGAATTTTGTGGAGTTGTACCCCCATCCTATGATTTTGTTAATGTCTCCTTTCTTAAATAAAAATAAAAGAAAAGAAAAAGGTTAATTTAATTTTAAAAAGAAGAAAAAAGAGGGGGAGAAGGAGGAGGAGGAAGAGGAGGAGGAGGAAGAAGAGAAGGAGGAGGAGGAGGAGGAGGAGGAGAAAAAGATAAGATGATAATCCTGAGTTGGTGAAATGATAATTCAGATACTATCCCTGATAGAGGGGAGTAGTGGCCTGGAAAATTGCTGGACTACACTGGAATAGGGATCCATATGATTTAGGGGGTTTATGTTTGGGGTTGTCAGAGGGTTTGAGCACCAGCAGGCTCTGGAGACCTGAATGTATATAGGTTTGTGCTCTGGAGTCAGACAAGAGGGAGAGGTGAAAATGTTCTGTGGAGTGTCTCGGGGCTGAGCAACAGTTCAGGGCTCTTACATACCCACTGTGCCTGCTTTCACCACCCTTAGCACCCCCCCAAGCTCCCACCCCTGCCCAACTTCACCATAGTTCCCATGTATTTCCTGCCTGGAGTCCCTCTTTTTTTAGAGCAGTAAGCCCAGTACTGAGAAGCAGTAATTGGGAATCTTTTGTTCCACACAGTCTCTGCCCCACTCCTGGGGTTGCAAAGTTACTTTCTACTGCCAGGCACATGGGGTTTGGACTTTCTCATTTATTTGAACATTTACAGTCAGAAAGGGAAGGCATGAGGTGGAAGGTGGGGAGACAGAGCTAGAGGCTGACTGATGGAAGGAGAGACCTCAAGGGAGGCAGGGGAAGAAACTTAAAGCAAGATCAGAAGACTAGGAGAGAAAAAGGTAGGTGAACAGAGGCTGAGGAAAAGGAAGTGGGGGGAAAAATCAGTTAACAATGAAAGTCTAAGAGGCAGCTCAAGTCTAGAAGAACAGGAAAGAGACACAGGGCCTGGAGATCAGAGGTGGAGAACAGAGGTGTGTATGTGTGTGTGTATGTGTGTGTGTTTGTGTGTGTGTGTGTGTGCATGTGTGTGTGTGTATGTGTGTATATGTGTGTGTGGTATGTGTGGTGTGTGTGGTGTGTGTATGTGTGTATGTGTGGTGTGTGTAGAACAGACAGGTGTGGGTGGGTGTGTACATCCAAAACAATGGCAGAGGAGTTAGAGAATGAAAGAAATGGGGTGCAGACCCAGGTGATTCCCCTAGTCCGCAGAGACCTGTGGTACCTGCCTGGAATGTTAATTACAGACTGTTCTTTAACAAACCACAGCCTGCTGCTTCCCTGGGCTAGAGTGCTTGAAGCTGAGGCAGGGAGTGAAGCAGTAACAGAGCACAGCACCCCCTGGCCTTCCCAGGGAAGGAAAATAGTAGAAACTTTGGTGCAATCAGAGACAGGAGAATGTGGTCCTTCAGCCTTTGGGCTGAGAAGAGTCTGGGAGGAGAAAGGTCCCAGGGAAGAAGAAGCTCAGGAAGGGGTAGCCAGAGAGGTGGGGAGGGGGTCTCTCATCTTCCTCACCTACCTTTTACGGAGAACAAGATGCTCAGGGCCTTATTCTGAAATAGGGCTTTTCTGCCATAACTCAACCCAGCCCATCCACAGCCTTTCATCAGCAGCAGGTCCATGCCCTATTACTAAGCCTTGGCTTCCTGCTGGCTCTATTCTGATTTTTCTTTTCAAGAGCTCTTGAAGCACCAGAAGTGTAGCTACCTTTTGAGTGAATAGACTATGGTTCTATGTCCAGGCCGTCTACTCAGCCCATCTCTGCACACTGCAGTGTCAGATGCTCTACCACTTGGGCTTCCCAGGTGGATAGGAGATACCTAGCTTGGGGATGTCAGTTTCCTTCTGGGAAGATATGACAGCTGAGTCTCCATTACCAAGAAACCCCCCCCTACCTAGATGCTCCTCCTCCCTCCCTCCCAGGCAGCCAGCCACCAGCAGCTGCTCAAATGTGGACAAGAGTCTGGAATGTGCTTAGAGGGTTTGTGGTAAGGGGATATGGACCATGATGGGAAAGACCTTGCCCAGTTCAAGAGCAGAGAGAGGGACACTGGTCATGTGAAGTCAGTCACTTGAGACCACTAGTGGGATTAGATCTCAACAGACCTGGGAATTTCTAGCCCTCCAGGGGGGCCTAGTTTTTCTATCTTCTGCAAGATTCTGGGACGGTCTAGGCACACTACACAGGTCTCCAGTGGCTCCCTTCTGCCTACCCAGCCCTGTGTATCTGCTTTGTGATTTGACATAAGTACAGATCATTCAGCACCACCTGGCCAGACCTGCCCATGGGGATACAAACACAGATGCTGATAGAAAGATCTCTTTCCCATTTCTCTCTCTCCCTCTATCTCTTTCTCACTCACATGCACACGCGTGCACACACACACACACACACACACACACACACACGCCTACATGCCCACATGCCTGCCTGCAGACAGGCATGCCCCCCAACAAAGAGCATTCAGCCACTCAGGTCCACAGAGGCGGACAGCCCAGCACTCCATAAATACAAATTAAACTAAATATGCGCGCACACATCCATGGCAAGTCATCAGGCCCCTGCTCTGCCCAAGGCAACGATGTTTGGGCTGAACAGCCTCTGCACAGCTAAGGAGCCTTTGATTTGACAAATAAATTACATTTCTTTCACATTACTGCAAAGGCTGTAAAGATTCCAAGCCTCGGGCCAGGCAGCAGTGGCCACCCTGAGGGATAAGGGCAGTGGGTCAAGTTCTCCTCTTCTTGCTCCTGTCACTGCAGCATTGTCCTCTTTCCTGTGGCCTTGAGGGACAGTGAAAGTCACAGTTTTGAGACGCTGAGACAGGGTCAGTGGGTTCCATGAGGCCAGCTGGCTGGCAGTGGGAGGAGCTGCCCAGAAGCCTGGATACAAGGGGCCCTGGTCTCTCTTTAGGACATCTTTTCTTCTTTATTTCTGCTATGCAAGCTCCAAAGAGTCAGTATCTTCAGCCCCCCTGCTGCTAGACAGATGCTTGATGCTCTGGGACTTTGTTATAGTGGAGAGAAGGAATGCAATCCTGGAGTTAGTAAAGCATCCAGGTGGCACCCCACCCTCTCTGCTCAAATAATCTGGACTGCACAGAGGATAGTGGAAACTGGGGAGGAAGGACATATATCCCTCCTCCCTGCCCATCACATCCTATGCTGAGTGTCAGTAATGCCCCTTAGCTGCCAGCACCGTGGAGACACAATGGTGACCCCCTTGGCCTCAAGGCTACTCTCCAGGCTCAGGGCAATTCTTAGGTGGGGCCAGTCTCACAGCCACCTGATGGCCCCCAGCACTCTTCCCAGCCTGACCTTCCATTCCAATTCATCTGCCCCTTCCCACAGTAAAAGCCTTTCATATCAGTTTTTAAATTTTTTAAAATATTTATTTATTCCCTTCTGTTGTCCTTGTTGTTTTATTGTTATAGTTATTATTGATGTCATTGTTGTTGGATAGGACAGAGAGAAATGGAAAGAGGAGGGGAAGACAGAGAGGTAGAGAGAAAGATAGACACCTGCAGACCTGCTTCACCACCTGCGAAGCAACTCCCCTGCAGGTGGGGAGCCAGGGTCTCGAACCGGGACCCCTCCACTGGTCCTTGCACCCTGAACCACCTGTGCCCAACCCACTGTGCTATAGTGTTGGTATGCATGAGACCCCTTCTGTTTCATTTGGTTTAAATCCCCCCTGCTTAACACTATTCTATTTACATAACCACTGCATTCTATTTACATAACCACTGTTAACAAGCACCACCCTCCCTCCAGGGCATTGGTGATTCAGTGATAGGATTCTCGCCTGCTCCGCCCCCTCCTTGTCACACCCTGATCCTCTCCTTGTCACACTCTGATTTTCACCAGTCACTTTTCTCTCCACCCTCTCTATGTCACATCCTGTTTCCACCCTACTTGGCAAGTATATATAAAGACAGCATTGTGAGTTTTACAGTACTTGAGTTTAGCTTAGCTCGTCTTAGATTGTGCTGCGTCCTGCATGAATAAAGAGATACTGCCTACACCTGGTCGTCTGTTACCCGCCCGTGAAGCCAGCCTGGCGAAAATGATATAACCCGTCGAAAACAACACTACAGCCCTAGTCCTTCACATCAGTTTTTATTATCAGGGATTTAATAGTGGTTTATAGGATTATAAGACTACAGGGTATAGATCCACACTGCACTCACCTTCTGTAGCCCTACCTGTTCCACCCACCCTCTCATGATAGTCATCATAATTTTCACAAAGTCTTGGAGACAGTTTGGCTATTTCTTCTTTTTCCTTTTTTAACATTATGCAATTTCATGTATTTCAGTTCTCTAAATTCCACATAGGAGCAAAACATCTGGTGGTTGTCTTTTTCCTTCTATATCACCAAGCATAATCACCTCCAGATCCAGCCATTTTGTCCCATAGGGCATCCTATTATCTTTTTTTTTAATGATGAGTAATATTCCATCCTCCCACATGAATTTAAATTGTCATAAAATCCTCCAAAATGGCCAATTCTTTGCATAGTTTACTGGAACTATCAGAGTGGCCTGAGAAGCCCAATGAAAGCCAGAAAGGCATCATAGGCTGCCTCAGGGAGGTAAGGAGGGGCAGGGGAAAGCCTGAAGAGTCCACCCTCATGGCCCCTGCATTCCCCCACCTGAGGATGCTCCTTTCTCCTTCACCAGAAAATGATCACTGCACATACAAACCCATGACTATCAGAATCTAGAAGAACCTCAGAGGTCAGTCAAACTCCTTTCTTGCTAGTTGAGAAAAATTAAGTCTAGAGAGGAGACACAATTTGCCTAAATATGTACAGCCAGCCTGGACAAAAGAATGGGCCTTCACTTCCTCATTCATTCTTATCCCATAGCTGTTTGAGCTGAAATTCAAAAACACAGCAAGACTCTCCTGGAATACTGAAAGGCAATTATTCACAAATACTCAGTTTCTGTTTCTATTTCCAGCTTGTTACATCTGTTTGGTGTTACCTCCTTCCCCTACATTCTCTGAAACACTTTTCTCTCGGGCAAACTTCTAGCCATACTTCAAAGCCCAGTTGAAATGTCACCTGCTCCTTAACCCCCTCCCTCCTCCCATCTATATAGACTAAACTGTGCCCATTACACTTCACATGATGTTAATAAGTGCACAATGACTGGAGTTGGTTTATACATCTATTTCTTCCCCTGGGTCATGGGACAGCAGAGTCTAGCACAAGTGACATGAAGCTGGCTATAAATTGTAACTGCCAGTGTGTATATAGAAGGAAGGGGCAGTTTGAGAGTAATCTTCAAGACTTGAGGACAACTTTCTAGAAACGAGGGTTGGACTGGGGGGGTGTTCCACTTCTCTCTCCAAATATATTTATACCTATGAGGACTCCAGGTAACGCCAACTACAAACAGGACATACAGATCCAGAAAAGGTGCTTGTTTCAGGAGAGAGAAGCATTGGGTTATCTTAGGGGACCCCTGCCTTACAGTTCTCTATTAGGATGGATGGAGTTGAGGTAGCATTAGTAAAGGAAATTGAGTTGTGGGACACCAGCCTGTGCTCAGTGGTTCTGGGAGATGAAAAAAGGCAGTTCTACTCTGCTTCCTGGGTCACCAGCTTGGACCTGAAAGTGGCACGGCCTAGCTTGGACCTGAATTAATAAACTTGAACCAAAAATCAAGTTGGGTGTTGGGGTTGAGGTAGAGTTAGATAGAGTTAGAGTTAGTGTTGAGGGAGAGTTAGATATGAGAGACTAAGAGACAAAGCAATGGTGCAGTTGGTTAAGCATACATGCAATCATGATCAAGGTCCTGGGTTCAAGCCCCAGGTCCCTACCTATAGGGAGGAATCTTTGAAAACAGTCAAGCAATGCTGCATGTGTCTCTCTTTCTCCTTCTCTATCTCCCCTTCTCCTCTCAATTTCTCTTTCTCTCCTGTCAAATGAAAAAGGAAGGAAGGAAAGAAGGAAGGAAGGAAGGAAAAAGAGAGAAAGAAAGAAAGAGAAAGAGAGAGAGAGGAGAGAGAGAGGGAGAGAGGGAGAGAGAAGGGGAAAAAATAGACATTGAGTGCAATGGATTCATCATGGACACACCAAGTCCCAGTAATAACCCTGGTGGCAATACAAATTGAATGAATAAGATATGAGAGACTGATGACTACTACTCAAAGAGAATTCCCATCCTAGCAAAGAAGTGACTCCTGCTGATGAAATGCTCCCAGTCTGACATTCCTTCTGTCCCAGAGACAGAAAGAATGGACACAAACACAGGCATCCGAATTCACTGCTTCAGAGTTGACTGCATAGATGGAGCTGTGGCTGGAGAGGATGGACTGGGGAGGGAGCCTTCTAGCGGAGGAGCAGAATAGGGGCTCCAGCTCAGGCTGGTAGTGAACTGGTGAAGTGGATTTTCTAGAAGTCCCTGGGAGTGATCAGTTCCCTCTCTCCCTCTCTCTCTCTCTCTCTCTCTCTCTCTCTCTCTCTCTCCTCTTTTTCTTCTCTCCCTCAACACATGGGCTTCTATATTTTGTGGGATTTTTTTTTTCTGTTTGGCAGCAGGGGAGGGAAGAAAGGTAGAATGGAAATGGGACAGGATATTCAGGGATGAATCATTAATTTTCTGTTAATGGCTGGTTGCTTAGCAACCCAGCCTGTCTCTGCCTGCTGCCCTCAAAACTGGACTGTGGGATGTTTAGTGTTAAAGTGCCTCCTGTGCAAACTCAATTCTGTGAGAGGCCCTGCCTTGCTCCACCCAGCTGGGAGAATAAGCAAAGCAAGGTATCCAAAGAATTAAAGCTACAGGTACACATTGCATCACCTCCTTCTGTCTTCCCTGCCATCTCCCCATGTGTTTATGCAGCATGCGTGCACATGTGCAGAATGTATTAGTCTGTGGCTCACCCTCTATAATGATTATAACAAGGCACTGATGTATTTTCATTCCTACCTTGTGCCAAGTATCTTGCTAAGAGTCTTGTTTTAATTTCTTCTGTTATTCTTCCCTCTGGTCTTGTGAACCATTATTATCATCCACATTTTATAAAGGAAGAGACAAGAAAACCTGGTTAGGGACCAGAGCACTTACACAGAGCTGTTATAGAAGTCTAAGGGGGAAAAGGGGTTCTGCCCTAAAATAAGCCTAAGAATGACCTCTATGCATGTCCTTCATTCTTATCCTTTACAGGCCCCGTGAAAGGTAAGAGATCCAAGCAATACTTTCTTCAAATATCCAGGGCCACAAGAGATGCCAATCTTCTGCTGCCCTCTACCTGGGCTAGTGATCCTGGGATAGGTAGCCTGTGGCTGTGCCTTTGCATGAGAGGCAGAGATTTCACACCAAGTATCCAGTCTTTACTCAATCAGAATCACCTTGTCATTAGAGTAGAGATATACTATTTAAACATGCAAAATAGCAAACTGATGTTTCTCAGCCTTCCTTGCTGAGACGGTAACTGATAAAATGTATAGAAAAAGTCATTTGGTAGGTTTTTAGGGAATCTTCTAAAAACGGAGTGCCTTCATGGGGAGAAAAGGGCGTCGTCATACACTTTTGGTTGGAATGTAAATTAGTGGGTCTACTGTGGAAAACAATATGGAGGTGTTTCAAAATATTTAAAATAGGGGGCCAGGCAGTAGTGCACCTGGTTAAGCACATATTTTCTCTATCCCTCTGTCTTCCTTAACCTCACATTTTCTTTCTGTCCTATCAAAATAGAAAATAAAATACAGTAGTTATGAAAAGATTCTTCCTCAGCTGGTGGCATTCTTTTGCTCTTCTCCAATTCCTGTGTCTTGTGAGGATTTTTGAGTACACAACTGGATTTCTGGTAGCTAACTTAGGTCCTGAGGTAACTTGAGGAACAGAAAGACAAGGGAGTTGAGACAGTGATGGTACCAACAAGCCCTCTTACTTTAAAAAAATCTTTTTTACTCTTTTTTTACTTATTTATTGCTGGATAGAGGTAGAGAGAAACTGAGAGAGGAGAAGGGATAGAGAAGGGAAAGACACAGTGAGACACCTGTAGCCCAGCTTCACCACTTGTGAAGCTTTCCCCCTGCAAATGGAGACCAGGGGTTTGAACCTGGGTCCTTGTGCACTGTAATGCATGCTCTTAACCAGTTGTGCCACCACCTGCTCCCCCCTCCCTCTCTCTCCCTCTCTCTCTCTCTCCCTCTCTCTCTCCCTCTCTCTCTCTCTCTATATATATATATATATATGTGTGTGTGTGTGTGTGTGTGTGTGTATATATTATTTATTTATTTATTTATTTTTGGATAGAGACAGAAAGAAATTGAGAGGGAAGGTGGAGATAGAAAGGGAGAGAAAGATACCTTTAGCAACTGCTTCACTGCTAGTGAAACTTTCCCCCAACAGGTGGAGATTGGGGGATTCAAATTGTTTACGGTTGCACACCTAAACATTCACTCTCTACAGGCTGCACTGCCACTTGACAGCCCCCACATTACCCCCACACAAGCCTGTTTAACAGGTCTGAATTCTGACCCCTAGACTTCTTTCATGTGAGATGAAAGCAAACACTGATTTATTTAGATCGGCAATCTCTTCAATATCTGGATGTTTTGTCATGCAACCAAATCTAATAGTAAGATTCAAGAGTAATCAGAGAGCAGATGTGATTAAGTTTCCTGGAGCTCAGCGATCTCTAGAAAAAAGACTTAGCTGAGCCAAGGGTGGAGCCCTTAGGATGTGAAGCCTTCCATCATATACCAGGACCTGCTTACCACTGTCTTCTAAGATAGTGCTTGGTAGTTGCCAGGGTCTCACTGTAAACAGGTACACACTTCCCATAGTGATCCAGCAACACCCCCTCCTTGATGGGACCTTAATTAAGTCTCCCTATGTGGTTATGTAGAGGGCAAGAGCTATTCATATACAGATGAGATACCAAGGAACCAGTGAACCTTACAATTATCTCAACATCAGCTTGCCTGACTTAAGACTGTTGCCTCCGCTTGGTCACTTTCAAAAGGCCAAGGACAGGGAGAGAAAGCTAAAGGGACTCTAAACAGGATCGCAGTCTTAGATTGAGGCATGGAGTGAGGACCAAGACCATCTCCAGAAAGAAATTAGAGCACGGACTGCCATCTTATGCAGGACCAAGGTTTGAACACAGAGCAACATACATATAAACACAGCAAGTTCTTCAGTTTAGCTACCTCCTTAGAT